>NW_019739227.1:18157-59885 GCF_002891405.2 Cryptotermes secundus | reverse complement strand
GAAAGCTTCTAACTTCATGTTTATTCTTCAGGGTCGGCCACTCTCGCACGGCTTTCAACTTCTCCGGGTCGGTGAATACCACTTCTGGTGATACAACATGCCCGAGGTACCTGACCTCTTCCTGCAAGAGTTTCCTCATAGGTCGTATTTGTCGGAATGCCGGGTAGTATTTCCGCCGCCCGACCCTTCAGGGCAGTGATTAAGTATGTCGATTTTTCCTTATCCGTCCATTGGTTGTGCTCTGCTACGGTCTCGAATTGTCGCCGAAACACGCTCCACGTTGAATTCCCGTTAAATGTCGGGGGCTGAGCTGTGCTCGCGATGATTGTTGATGTATTTCCCCGCTCGGCCTTCATTTGTACTATGTCCAACCATGCCTGGATATCTCGTTTGGTTTCTTCAATTGCTGCACATATTTTCGTTAGCTCTTCCTGGATTTTATCTGTCCGTGCGCAAAGGGACACTTCAATCTGCTCAGTTATTTCTGACCGGAGAGTCTGTTTGTCGTGTTCAACGATCGCCAAAATGTTTTCAACTCTATGTTGGATTTTATTGTCCAAATCTGACCGCATAGATCGCATGTCGGCCTTGATTTCTTCCTTGTCGGCCTTCCTGTCGGCTGCCGCCTTTTCTTGATTGACTTCTAATTTCGCCAGGAAATCTTCTCTGTCTTTTTTTCTATTTGCTTCCGCCTTTTCTTGATGGGTTTTTAGATCGGCGTCTAATTTGGCCAGGAAATCTCTGTCTTTCCTCCTATTTTCCTCCATCTCTTCTTTGCCTTTCTTCCTTTTTGCCTCCGTCGTTTCGTGCTTCTCTCTGATTTCCTTCAGTAGAACTTCCATCATTTGTTGCATCTCCATTTTGTAGCAGTAAAATTCTCTGGGGCGTATTTAAGCTCGTAAAAATTCTGACACCAAATTGTCACGTGTCTTGAGTTCGAAGCTCGTTGGTCACGTGTGTAAGTTCATATCCCACTTCTGACACCAGTGTAACGTGTCTTGCATTACTGAATACGCCGTAGAGATCGTTAATTGGTTTATTGAACAATCTACAAATAACGGCTACAATTAATTATCACAATGTGACGGTTTCCACAGTTTACAAACCCTACAACAAAATCTCTTGACACTATCTTCCAGAGTCTTCACCTATTAATATCGCGGGAGCTATACAAATCTCCCTGAATTACACACTCCAGATATAACTGGACTACAGCACTCACTAAGTCTCGAAAGCACACAATAAGTCTTCCGCTCGCTGACTTCTTAGTTATCGCACACTCACAGGCTGCTACCTTGAGAACTGTTGATAACACACTGACTGCCGCCTGCTGCTCAGCCGGCTTTTATTCCGTTGGCTGTTGCTAGTTGTGACGTGGCGTATAGCCTAGCAACGCCGTTACCCCTTGGTGACGTCACCGCTGTTGACTAGCTTTGCATAGCTTCAAGGTTGCAGGGACTCGGCTAACTTCGGCTCCGCTCGGCTCACTTCGGCTCCACTCGTGACGTCACCGCGGGAAGAGTTGCGGGGTGATTACTCGCCTATTACGCGAGCGCTACGTTACCGCTACGTGCAGCTGGGGAGGTAGGGGTCAACATGTCACAATATATTGGGAGACCAATGTTAATATGTTTAGTTTTTTTAATACTGGCCTGCATGTATCTCTTTGTTTCAATCCCATCATCACCCTAACAGTTCTCTTCTGTAAGATAAAATTCTTAGCATCTGGTGAATTACCCCAGAAACTATCCCATACCTTATGACTGAATCAATATATGAATGATATATCATCCTAAGTGTTTCGATATTATTGCCCAACTTCATTTTTCTTAATGCAAAGCATTCCTTGCCCAATCTGGGTGACATTAATTTAATGTGTGTTTTCCAGTTGAAAAACTGTATAGAGCTGAAGAAAAGTTTCCTGCTGTAAGTGAAAAGATTGTGAGTGTTTCGTGCTTGTGTGCACAGAGAAGAATTTTATTTTATTTCAATTGTCTTGGCCAAAGAAAGTATATATTTTGTGACCAGCATCTGTTTGTTTGCATAATCCATGTGGGGCGTTCCTTACACATGGGTGATAACGGTTTGGGATATTATGTAGGAGAGCAATGAGTTCAAGGAGAGAGATGTGGGTAAGTCATGTAGTGCACATGCAACGGTGAGAAATGCATACAAAGTTTTGGAAGGAAAACCCGAGAGAAGCAGACCACTTGGGAGACCTAAGTGAAGATGGAAGAATGCTATTAAGATAGATTTTAAAGAAATAGTTTGGAAGTGTTTGTACTGGGTCTGTTTGCCTTAGGATGCAGAGCCGTTATGACCATGTGTGAGCACAGTAATGAGCCCTTAGGCACCATAACTAACTCCATGGAGCTGAGTGAGTCCTTGAGAAGCCACCAGTTGCTTGGCCACTGAAGAATTTCCCAGCATTGTATAGAACCTGAAAATTTATTGTCATGTTCACAAGAATCCGTCACAGGCCCCTATCCTGAGCCATTTGAATCCAATCCACACCAGCCCATCCTATGTTTCTTAAAGAACCCACCTATGCCTAGGTCTTCCTATTGGTCTCTTTCATTCTGGCTTTCTCGTCAAATCCTAAATGCATTCCCCTTCTCCCCCATGCCTGCTTATGAGCTCCCCATCTCATTGCCCTTGACTTAATCATATAATTATGCTTGGTGAACGAAGGTTACAAGTTGTGGAGCTCTTCATTATAATGTCTATAGGCACCAAAAAAGCAGATATTTTCTGTACTGCTGCAGTGACCGATAGTTCCTTGGGAAGGTCCCTAAGCTGTGAACTGAGTACTTTCTAGTGATGTTTATCTGCCCTACCTGGTGTTGCTGCTGCTGCTGAAGTTGCTAGGCCTTGGCTGGTTTCGGCTTGACCGGGCTCCACCTCTTCTTCCGGCTCCGCCGCTTCCTCCTTCCGTTGAGATTACAGGGGGGTTGAATTTCATGATGGGACCTGATGGTATGGGTGCCAGCAAACAGCTAGAGACTGTTTGTGATTCATTGTAGAGGGGGGAAGGCGTAAGTAGGTGAAAGCTGGCGATGGGTTTGACTAGCTAGTTGAGATGAGTCTCTCTTGAGGGCGTATACGGGTCAGGCTCGGACAAGTGACGGTGAAGCTCCTCTAACCAACACAATGCACTGTACCACTACAGCACTTTATTGTTCTTCTTACAGGCACTCGGCTGTATATGTTCACACAATCTGGTTTAGTTTCAGCTTACAAGCAGCTGGTGTTACACCTGCACAAATTGCACTCGATAAGATAGACTTACAACCATCTGCTTATGGATTAAGCCAAATCCCTATATGAGTCGTTATGAGCAAAATTTTGTACTTAGAATTTTCCTCTCGCGCGTGTGATGTGGGGTTTGCCTCCGCCAAGTTCTAAAGTCGATAGCTGACTAAGAACTTAGACTGGACTCTCTGCCGAGCCAGAGGTCCTAACTGCGTTATATCCGCCTATTCTCCTCTCCTCCTAATTTCCCTGATAGGCCGATTCAAATAAGAGGAGTTGACTTAATTTTGGTTCTGGCCAATGACAGATTGTTTTTAAGGGATTTCACCCCAAAAGACCAAACGGCGAAATTGACAGCGATGCAACTTATGAGGGGTCGCTAATGATCTCCTGGCACTCCCACTTTTGACTTACGGCTGGTAGAAACTGTCACTTCTTGAATTCTCAAAGTGGCTTGCCGCTGTATGTCAAATTCTCAATTTCTAAAGAAACTCAGTGGGGTTTCCTGAAGTATCATTTCTGCCCTTCTGGAAAATAACACCAGATGTTTTGTAATGTGGTAACGCTGGTATGTTATGTGACGTCACCACATGTTGTATTTTATCAAATTTAATGATGTTTTCTCACATTAATTTGGCATATGATAGTGTGAGCTACCCTAGACACAGAGTATAGAACTGAAATTAAGCCTAATATAAACAGATATTTCGCAACTTGAAAATGAAGTCATCTCGACTGCACACGGCACTGAGGATGACGTTATAGTTCTGAGAAAAGGCTGCAATATCCAGGGGCCATTCAGGCCTGAAGCTCTCCTTATAAGGAGATGGACGCTATGAAGTCACATGATTTTGCCACGCCCGAAGACAGTACTATATAAGGGCTGGCTTTGTAACTAATCGAGGATGTAAAAACTATTAATCTAGTGCCGCACGCACTGTGCGCGTGAGAGCACACTGCTCTCGTAAAGTCAGGGGTTTGATTCCTGTATTATACTTATTTCATGTCTTGAACAAGTAAAGTGTTTGGTTCCACCTCACAAGTTCGTGTCGTCTACCTTATTTCACACATTCGAATCTTCAAGTAGATTTCGCTTATCCACACGCCCAACGCTTCGGTCCTCAAACGCTCAACGACTTCGGCAGGCAGAGTTCAACATCGCACCTGGCCAGTGCATCTCACCTGTTGGAGTAGTACAACAACACCGTACCTGTCTTAGTGCAGTAACACTAAGTGGTGGCAGCAAAACAATGTTACCTTCTAAGTCTTTTGACTTAGCGACAAACTTCTAACATCCTGAGTTCGCGTGTGAACTACCATCCTCACACACGCGAACGTAAACAACCCACATTACATGGTGTTCAGCGGCGGGATACGTGTGTGAAATCAGTGGCGTGAAGAAAGTGAACATGTGCGGTGAATCATTCACTTGGCTGTAAACCTGAACGCCTACTGGGCCCACTCGAGGGTCAACGCCCCGGAGGAGGTCTGGGTTAACTTGTCGCGGAAGCTCTGACACCGGACTACTGGGAAGGAGCAGTCAACTTGATCACGTGGGAGGAAGCTTCCATAAGCGGCCTACGTTGAATCCCGAGGGACAGCATAGGTGACAAGCCGGGAGCAGCCGCCGCCGCGAGAGGGGCTTGGAACATCCTTTGGGACATCGTTTCAACGCACCGAACTACGGCTTTCCGAACACCCTTCACTCTTCAATTTCCAAACAGGTTAGTCTAATCCACTATGGCAGAAGACGAAAGTGAATACATTTCTGTGGTTCAGGCGGTTAAGTTAATTCCCAAAAGCTTCGATGGGAACCCCAAGTGTTTACGTGAATTTTGTGATGGGGTTGAAGCTGCTAGAAAGGTAGTGCATCCAACGAAATACCCGCTACTTTTAAAATTTATCGAGTCAAAGATTACAGGCGAAGCAAAAGATAGGTTGCTTGCCAGGTCAGAAAGAAATACATGGGAACAAGTTAGGGCTATTCTGGAGGAAAATTATGCAGTGAAAAGAACATTAGAATATTATGCAGGTTTGTTGTTCACTGCGAAACAAGAAAATCATGAAAGTGTGGCTCAATGGGGTTCAAGAATTGACAACGTGGGTTTAGATTTGATGTGAGAGGCAAAACGCAGGATTGAAAAAATAAATCCAAATTCTATTGAAGGAGGCGTTATACTTGTTTCAGAATTTATGAAGGGCACGTTTGTAGCAGGGTTAAAGGATGACAGAGTTAAATACATTGTCAAGGCTAGGGGGGAAGAGGATTCCCTAGCACAATTAGTAGAGACAGCACTACAGGAGGAATGTGAAGTTAAATCACAGAGTTTTAAAGGGAATAACTTCAAGGGAAATGCAAGAAACTTTAAGTGGCCGAACACAGAAAATGTAGGAAATTTTGGTAGAGAGTATAGACCCCATATTAAGAGGGAGGTGAATGTAGTAACCTCTATGAGATGTTATAGGTGCCAGCAAGAGGGGCACATGGCGAGATATTGTAGAAATGAGCCAACATGTGGTATATGTCATAAGGCGGGGCATATAACCAACGCGTGTAGAGCGGGGGGCTCTCGGGGAAACTGGCAGTAGGGTATTCTGAGCAGCCGAGAATAACCCTGCCGGAGGGCTGCGGAAATAAGAGACCTGATCGTCTCGGGGCTGTCGTAGGGGGTGATAGCCTCGTGGGAGTTAGTGCGGTCAAGGGTAATGACCGTCTCGAGGGAATAAACATAGATCATAGGGAAAATGATCTTCTCGAGGGAGTTAGAGCGATCATGGTTGATAATCGTCTCGAGGGTATAAAAAACCGGGATCACAGAGATGATCCTCTCGAGGGTATAAAAGCGGTTATCGGAGATAATTATTTTAGGAGGCACTCGTCTCAAGGGTATAAACAGCGGTCGTCTCGGGGGTCGTCTCGAGGGTATAAAATGGGATCACAGGGTGATCCTCTCGAGGGTATAAAATGCGATCTTCACGAGGGTATAAAATGCGATCGTCTTGAGGGTATAAACTGCGGGTGCTCGAACCTTGGGGACGCCCTTGTGTTCAAGGATTCGACGGAATCATGTGTGGTCGAAGAACCACGTTTGAGGGTCAAAGGACCATGTTTTAAGGATCACAGGGATGATCGGTTATTGAGGGTTGAATGCCCGGATCACATAGATGATCGGATCATGGAAAATGATTGTGTAAAAGTCGCAAGAAACGACTTGGAGGAATCTATAGGGGATGATTCCTTGGGACACTACGAGGTATATGTAGTTAGTAGGCAATTAACAGGAGAGTTGGGGGTCGCTCTTCTGGATACAGGTTCACAGATATCATTGGTGAAAGAATCTTCTTTGAAAAGATTTAATAAAGAAACAGGGAGAGAACTTAAAATATGTGGAATAACAGGAAAACAAATCGACGTAAAGGGCCAAGTACAATTAAATATTTTGAACACATTAGAACCTTTAAGTCAAATGTGCTATGTTGTTGACAGTTTACCAGGAAATTTAGACATAATTCTTGGGCAAGATTGGTTGGAAAATGAGGGTTATGCTTTTCAAAAGAAACCACCCGTTGTAATACTTCCATATAATGAACAGGTAGTGATGTGTAAAACACAAGAGAAAGGAGTTCGTTTTATTGAACATCAAGTTCTTCAACCAGGTTTAACTTGTGCAGCTAGTCTAGTCAACTGTTAGAATTTTGAATTTCCATGTTTGATGGTTAAATTGACAGAGAAGCCAATATGTGTAACAACAGATTCGAGATTAGAAAAACCACTAACGATGATGCACAAACAAGATTTTGAAAATAAGACGAAAAGCATAAGGCGATTACAATTATTACGTGAAAACTTAAGATTAGATCACATAGCAGAGGGAGCAAGTGATATTAGAAAAATTTGTGAAGAGTATGTAGACATATTTAAATTACCAGGTGATTCATTAACAGCCACGTCAGCGGCAGAACATACGATTCCAACACCCACCATTCCAAAAGGTCGAGCTATAACCTTGAAAAATTACAGGTTACCGGAAGCACAGCAACAAGAAATTAAAAGGCAAGTGAATTAAATGTTAGAGGACGATATAATTACACCGAGTAGTAGTGGATGGAATTTTCGTTACTAGTCATTCAAAAAAAGTAGACGTGTCGGGTAAAATGGAGAATTTGTGTAGATTTTCGAAAATTAAACGAATTGACTGTAGGAGATTGTTACCCACTGCCTAATATTTAAGAAATACTAGATAGGCTGGGAAGAGCAAGGTATTTCACTGCTTTAGATTGTGCAAATGGATACTTACAGGTGCCGATCGCTGACGAAGACAGGTGCAAGACTGCCTTCAGTACAGCAAATGGTCATTTTGAATTTAAAAGAATGCCATTCGGTTTGAAATCAGCGCCAAGTACCTTTCAGCGCATGATGAACAATGTTTTATCAGAATTAATTGGGGAAAAATGTTTAGTTTACACGGACGATGTTCTAATTGTAACAGAAACGTTAAAGGAAAATAATTTCAAGTTAAGGGCTGTTTTTGAAAAGTTTCGAAAAAAAAATTGAACCAGACAAGTGTGAATTTTTAAAAGAAGAATTAAACTATTTAGGTCATGTTGTAACTTTAGCAGGTGTTAGACCAGATGATTCCAAGGTCAAAGCAGTAGTGGAGTTTCCCATACCACGAACACAGAAGGACATTAAATCATTTTTAGGTCTTGCAGGATACTATCGCAAATTTATAGCTGATTTTAGCGCAATTGCTAAACCATTAATAGAATTATTAAAGAAAGGAAATGAATGGAAGTGGACAGAAAGAGAACGGTCAGTTTTGATTTATTGAAATTTAAATTGACTAATACTCCTTTGTTACTCGTACAATATCCAGATTTTAATAAACCATTTATTTTGACAGCAGATGCTAGCGGTTATGCTATAGGAGCCATTTTAAGTCAAGGAAAATTGGGACAAGATAAACCAATTGCATATGCCAGTAGAACTTTAAATGATGCTGAATTCAAATATGCGACAGTGGAAAAAGAATTATTAGCCATTGTTTGGGCATGTAAACATTTTAGACCATATTTGTTGGGACGACAATTTCAAATAGTTACTGATCATAAGGGTTTAACTTGGATTTTTAATGTCAAGGACCCGAGTTTAAGGTTAATGAGATGGAAATTATTATTAGAGGAATTTGATTACCAAATTGAATACAGGGCTGGACAAAGAAATTGTAATGCCGATCGTTTGAGTCGTTACCCTGTTCAGTGTTTAAATGTTAACTTGGAAGAAATTACAGAAGAAAGAAAACAGAAAATTATTGCTGAGATGCATAATTGTCTAATTGGAGGTCATCAAGCTATACGGAAAACTATTGAACGAATTAAATTATACATTTCCTGGCCAAGTTTAGAACAAGATGTAATTTAATGTATAAGGAATTGTAAAACTTGTCAATTAAATAAAGAAACCCGTCCGAATGTAAAGTTACTTTTGGTAGTTACAGATACAAAGAATGCTCCATGGGATAAAATTTATTTAGATATTGTTGGACCATTGCCATTATTCGAAAACGGAATGAAATATATTTTGACATGTCAGGACAATTTAAGTAAATACTTTATTGCCATAGCATTGCAAACTCAGACAGCTGAGGAGGTTGCAAATGTTTTTGTGAAAAATATTATATTGCTTTATGGAATTCCTACAGAAGTTGTGACAGATCAAGGATCGAATTTTATGAGTGATGTTTTTAAACGCGTTTGCAAATTATTTAAGATTGAGAAAATTTGTACAACCGCATACCATCCAGAAAGCAACGGAGCTTTGGAAAGAACACACAAGACACTTGTAAATTATTTGAGATGTTTTTGTGATAAAAGATTAAATAATTGGGACGAGTGGTTACCCTTTGCATGTTTTACGTATAATACGACACCACATTCAGTTACGAGATATACGCCTTATGAGGTACTTTTTGGGAGAAATGCAAATATACCAGGAAGATTACAACGACAACCCCAACCACTTTATAATTTTGATGATGTTGTGTTAGAGATAAAGTATAAAATGCAGAACTGTCAGCAAATTGCTAGAGAGAGATTAATTGAATTTAAAGAAGCACAGAGACAAAGAGTGAAATCAAATGAGTATGATTTCAAAGTAAATGATTTAGTTCTCTTGAGGATAGAGAATAGGCAAAAGTTGGACCCATTGTGGAGAGGTCCGTATGAGATTAAAGATATAAAAGGTTCTAATGCTGTCATACAAGAAGTAGGCAAAAGAAAGCATCAAGAGGTACACATTAATAGGTTAAAACCATACTTCTCTTCAATTTCAGAAAATGCAGCTGTATAGAGGGATTTTTGTAATCACAGTCTGCGTATGGTGGACACTGCTTCAAGGTCAAGGTCAGAAGGTTGATGACATAGATTCAAGGACAGGCATATACTTTGATGATAGGAACTATTCGATTTTATCCTATGAGATGGAAGGTCATCACATATATTGATTTAGAACCAACGCGTGAATTATGGAAACAAACTAAACTTCATCAGAAAAGAGTTACAGATTTTTGTCAAAAAATCAAAGACAAAAACTGGTATCATTATACAGATTGCGCCACGTTTGGGCAGTATATGAAGTCAAAGACTAAATACATTGATAGTTTGAAAGATTTGATAGCCGAGTATTGGACAAAAAGTGATGAGATTCCGAATCATAGACTCAAAAGAGTTGTTTTAAATTTTGTGGGCGAAATATCCAAGATTTTATTTGGAACTTTAACTCAGTCAGATGCAAAGAATTACAACAAGCATATTACAGAGTTAGAAAGGGAACAGAAAGAGTTTTTGCATTTATCCAATGAACAGATGACAGTTATAAAAGCCACCATTACTTCAGTTAATACGACGTTACAGAAAATTGATCAAAATGAGAAAATTTTGAAGGAAGGTTTAACCAAGTTGCTTAATTATAGTACACATAAATTCAGTGAAATAGAGGAGGAAGTTCATAATGTGAATTTAATTAATGAACAGTCAAAGATAGTACAGAGGGGAATTGATGAAAGTCAACATTCTTTTGAAATATTGATAGATGCTTTTGTACATGCCGAGCAAGGTTCTCTCCAACCACAATTAGTTACTGCCGAGAAAATTAAAAAGTTATTGGAAACACAGAAATTGCCGAATGGACTGGATTATCCTACTTTCCCTTTTTCCGAACTACACAGGATCATAACCCCTACTACCCATTTGCATAAGAAATGTTTATTGTATTTGTGTAAAACTTGTTACGACAGTATGATACCTGAACAAAGTATCAGAAAGGAGGAATCAACGTATAACTTTACCAATTGTAATAAAGAATTGATTTTTACTGATTCATTAAGACAACACTATGGAAAAATGAGTATAAATGAATTGACAGGATGTTTTCAGATTAATGAAATTATGTTTGTATGTAAAGGAGAAATACCTATTTACACGTATACTCCTGGATTAGATTGTGAAGCAACTTTGTTACATCCGTCTACAATCAAGACTCCTGACACTTGTGAGTACAACTTTTTCAAATTGAAGAAAACTTTTTGGATTCCATTATATAAGAGTAATCAATGGTTGTTTATTGCTCCTGAAATGGAAACATTTACTGTGTTGTGTCCACAAGGGACAAGTACTTTGAAATTAAAGGGGGAAGGTAAATTAACGTTAAAGCCAGAATGTAAAGGATATTCCTCTTATGTGACTTTGTATGCTATTTCAACCTTTTATGTTAATTTGACAAATGATTATGTGCCTTCAGCTCCTATTGATTTTGATTGTTGTTTTGAGGGAGTGAAAGATGTGAACTTTGAAGAATTACCTTTGCACATCCCACTAGTAAATGTTATGTCTTCAGTAGACGATTTGAGGATTATAAGTAGGAAAACTGAAGAAGTACAACAATTAATTAGAGAACAAGAAACTAAACAAAATGAGAAATTTTATATGATTACGACATCTTGGGGAACAGCAGTAGCTATAATTTGTGTAATTATTTTGTGTATTTGTTGCAGCTGTTGTTGTTGTAAATGTTGCAGAAATTGTTTCTTTTGGTTTTGGGACAAGTGGAGCCCCAAAGATTGTTGGCAACAGACAAAAGAGAGATGTTGTATTAATATTCATAACTATAATGGTTCTAGGGTTGAATACAAGAAAACAAATACCTCTCCAGTAGGTTCAGTGAAGTCCTTACCTGAAGGAGATAATGTTATTGTTGAACTTAAGGAGTTGAAAGGGAGGACAGGTGAAATTTCAAAATCAGAAAATGAGATAGATAAAGTTTTGAGGCGAACAAAGAATAGAAGAATGTTTCGCTAAAGTTTTCACCTATGAGGCAAAAACTTTTCAGAGGAGGGGAGGTGTAATGTGGTAACGCTGGTATGTTATGTGACGTCACCACATGCTGTATTTTATCAGTTTTAATGATGTTTTCTCACATTAATTTGGCATATGATAGTGTGAGCTACCCTAGACACAGAGTATAGAACTGAAATTAAGCCTAATATAAACAGATATTTCGCAACTTGAAAATGAAGTCATCTCGACTGCACATGGCACTGAGGATGACGTTATAGTTCTGAGAAAAGGCTGCAATATCCAGGGGCCATTCAGGCCTGAAGCTCTCCTTATAAGGAGATGGACGCTATGAAGTCACATGATTTTGCCACGCCCGAAGACAGTACTATATAAGGGCTGGCTTTGTAACTAATCGAGGATGTAAAAACTATTAATCTAGTGCCGCACGCACTGTGCGCGTGAGAGCACACTGCTCTCGTAAAGTCAGGGGTTTGATTCCTGTATTATACTTATTTCATGTCTTGAACAAGTAAAGTGTTTGGTTCCACCTCACAAGTTCGTGTCGTCTACCTTATTTCACACATTCGAATCTTCAAGGAGATTTCGCTTATCCACACGCCCAACGCTTCGGTCCTCAAACGCTCAACGACTTCGGCAGGCAGAGTTCAACATCGCACCTGGCCAGTGCATCTCACCTGTTGGAGTAGTACAACAACACCGTACCTGTCTTAGTGCAGTAACACTAAGTGGTGGCAACAAAACAACGTTACCTTCTAAGTCTTTCGACTTAGCGACAAACTTCTAACATCCTGAGTTCGCGTGTGAACTACCATCCTCACACACGCAAACGTAAACAACCCACATTACAGTTTGGATGCAAGGACTAGCAGATGCCCTTGTCCATGCAAGTTTGGTCTATCTGCTCATTGCCTACTCCTTGTTCTGACAGTGTGTCTTAAACCTTTGTTTCATAATTCTTTTTATCTACTCTATCAGCTGCTGAAATAAAAAGAGGGGAAGGGGAAGGATTTCAGTGGTGCAGTTACAGATCATGATAGCTGTAGAGAAGAGCATCTGTACAAAACAGATCTTATGAGTTAAATGGAATGAGAAACAGCCATAGCAAGGAGAGCATACGCTGTTTCATGTGTGTTGTTGTGTGTCCATTTCTGAGAAGGATGTAATGGTTTTTACAGAACTACAAATTCGGAGAACACTTTAGTGGGTCCATATGGTGAGACATACCCAACACCTCATGATGCAAATCAGGCCATGAATGTAAAAGCTGAGGCAGTCTCAGATGCAGAAGAGGAAGAGGATCCTGTCGCAATAACATTTCCAGAAATAAAGGCTGAACCTGAGGTGAGCTGTATGTGCACTGTTATGCAGATGACACAAATGTGCAGAAATGCCGCTTGTCTTGTCTGTGAACATGAAACAACTCCACTGTGCTGTTTACTTAGACTTTGAAAGTCCCCCCCCCGGCTGTAGTACCTCGAATGTTGCGTGTGATGTACCACTCCCTAAACAGATCTAATATTTTAGATGAAAATAGATATTGTGTAAGCTGAATGTTTGCGGTAAATTCCATAGCAGGAACAATCCTTCACATTTTCCATGTCTGTCCAATCCACTAAGCAGTGCTTTGATACTACATCATAAGGTTTCCAGGATCTACAAATGCTGAAGTTTATCATTTGTTTTCTGTCTCTCATGCAGTCTGTATCCGTGTAATAACATAGAGGTGTCATTGTGTTGAGGATTTGTTATAGGATAACTAATGATTCTCTAAAGATTTGTGACAATGTGTGACAGATTATAGACACGTGTTGTCTGTTGCTCTTTTGTTTTAAGTGAATTTAATATACCTGACACTGTTGGAGTTGCCTCTATACCTACTGCCCGGTGATTGGTTGTCATGACAGGGTTTTTTTGCTATTTTCTGTCAGACAGGAAGATGACTTAAATATTAGATAAGAGAATGTGTAAAAGGTGTAGAAAGCAATATTGAAGAATTGGCATTGGCAACACATCCTAAAATATAGACACAATGGTGGTGAAATGGATTCTAAAATGGATATAATTAAACACACAAATAAAGCTATCAACACTTTGCGGACTACACACACATTAATACGTTTTTCGCTCTTAAACGTGGTGGAGCGGTTGCTTATTAATATGTTTCTAGAACACGATAAGTTGGAACACACTAAACATAGCTCTGGTGCCACCCAGCTTGCACGTAGCTGCCTGCAGCTGCATGATAACCCTCTGGAATATTTGCTGACTAATCAGTTACATGACCTCGCTGTAACTGTATGCACCTGCAAAGTAAAATAAATGCCTTTATTTCTTCAAGCTGTACCTAGCAAGCTGTCAGTGAGTAGTGCAATATGCGAACATATAATCCTGGGAAACTTACAAAGTATATATAGCCTACTTGTAAGATTTGAGATTTGAGATTTATAGCCTACTTGTTCATGTAGTTACTGAAAGCACTTCAGGCTATATTGGAAATTTACAATTTTATTGTGGTGAAGGAAAGAAATTACAAGAAACTATTCTTTCCATTTTGGAACCCTATCTTGATCAAAATTACCATGTCTATCAAGACAGTTATTATAACATTGTGGCAACTGCAGAACACCTACTTTCAAGAAAAGTACATGTTCATGGAACAATTAGGATCCTCCAGATCTGAAAGAGGAATGTAAATCCCTGAAATGTGGTAAAACCACATTCAGGAGGAAGGGGGGATATTCTTCTTCAGTCCTGGAAGGATACTCATGTTGTGAATATGATTTCCACAATTTACAATTTGAGCATGGTTGATGTTCAAAGGAGATATGGACAGGGAAAGAAGCCTGTTTGTATTTCCGAGTATAATATGTTCGTGAAGGGGGTTGATAGAGCCGATGAGTACTTGGCCTATTATTTTCTTCCTCAGAAAACAGTAAAGTGGACAAAGAAAGTTTCCTTGTGGCTTATAAATTGTGCCATTTTCAATTCATTTTTGGTTTTCAAAAATCTAAACCCTCATTCAAAATTGAAATACAAGGCATTTCTGCTGAATGTGGCAAAAGCTTGGGCTACAGACCTCACGGTGGTGGCAGAACCAGCGGCAGACACAGTCTTAGTGTGACCGGGCCTGTCTAATCCCACCCCATGCAGGCCTCATTTTGACCTCCCTGGGCGACTCTCGGGTGATATGCGGAAACTTAGCCTCGCAAAAATTGTGAAGAGTGAACATTTCAAGGAGAAGCATCCTTCTAGGTAATGCCGTGTTTGCACAGTTCACGAGAAAAGGAGTATGACTCTACATTTGCAAGTTTTGTGTAATGCCACTTCACAGGGGGAATGTTTCAAGAAACATCACACCCTCAAGCACTTCTAGGAGCATTGGTAAGTGTTCTCAAAAATTTTTAGTTCATAAAATTAATTAGGAGAATTTATATTAGCCTTTAAGTGACGGCCCTTTAAATTCCGGTAACGGCAGCGGGACGGATTTGATTTAAATACCCGCAATATTAAAGCAATAAAAACTGTAATCATTTCCTAAAACTGCTGTGATTTCTACAATTTTTGTGATAAACGAACCAAATAAAGGCTGTTTTTTTCTAGAAAGAATATAGAATCAGATATCGTAATTTAAGACTTTATAAAATGTGTAAAAAATCTTAGACTGATTCCAAGTATAAAAGTCCCAAATTTGTCGTCAGCCTACAAGATTTCATATAGTTCTTGGAAGCAAGAACGCTCTATGCAGATGTGGCAACACAGGCAACACAGCGGATTGTTATGAAGACGATTATGTTTAGTCTCGCATGTCTCGAAGCATATACACGTACCTTCTTTGGTATGCAGAGATGTGGGCCTGTATATCGCCGTTTATAAGGGCGTTGATTGTTTATACACAACGATTTCTCTGTACTGACCAGGCTCGGTTAGTTTATCACAACTCTCAAGGCCAAGCACAGCCAAGCAGTGTCATAGCGTTTCAAAGTTTCGCAGCGAGAACAGTGATATTCTCAGCTCACCATGGCGTCCTTTCATTTGTAAGATTCAGACATTTTTCAACTCATAAATGACTCCGAATCAGATTGTTTTACCGACAGTTCTGAGAGTGGCGTTGAGGAAAGTGATTCAGAAATGGATTTCGACAAAGACCATTCATCTTGGTCGGCAACCTGGGGACCACCATACCAGCATGGCAAGAGGAGTGTGAATAATTATTCAGGTGGAGCTGTGGGCAAACTGTGGCAAACAGTTATAGCATCTGTCGTCGAACCTGGAAATGGACAAATAAACTATTTTTCAATCTCCTGGATCTGAACAGTTACATCCTGTTGTCACAAAGAGAATTTCGTCTCGCTCTTGTGCGGAACATGCTGGAAGGGGTCCACCTCGCCATCAATGGCCCAGGGGTCGAACCCCTGCCGTTTTATCAGAGATATCTCGATAATAGGAGGCCAGACTACATCACTGGCTGACTTCCTCTACTTCGCAATTAATGTGTCGTGTGTGCTTTTCGCGTGGGAAACGAGGAACCGTCTAGACAATGTGCATGAAGTGCGACGTCAGACCCTGGATTTCCGGATGTTTCCAAGATTTCGACACGAAGCCAACTTCCGTTAGACGACGCAGGTGGGAAGAGAGACAACTTATAAAGCTGGTGACCAAAAATCATGTAAGTAGAAAAAGAATTTATAACTAAAAAGTATATTTTAAAAAGCCGGCCGCACGCGTGGACTGCGCGACGACATATGGCGTCATTCGTCCCCTTGACTTTATTTTCATGACGCCATATGGTGTCGCTAGGCTCTTAAAGGTTAATTTTTAAAGTGAACATTGCACAAGTTACAGTAGTAGGTAAAAAAATGCCTGTACCCAGGGTGATTTAAATATTTAAATTGCCAGTCTGCGGAGGGTTAATGAACATCAAAGAAAATTTCTACATCTACATATAGACAGAGGTTCTTACTTTTCTCGGCTGGTTCACAACAACTGATGCACTGCTGGCTGCAAAGTGCATACAAATTTTGCCAGTGAATCAGTATGTCTATGGCCAGTAACGTTTGGAATGAAGTATACAATTCACAGCTCACAGAAGGTGTTGAAGATGCTGTCCCCCCACATATAGACATTACTTGCACCAGCAGAAGGGGTTCTGCTTAGCCCTTAAAGCTATTGTGCCAGAAATTTTGCTATTTCCCTATGAATATATTTTTTAGTTCTTCTTTATAGGGTTTACTGTTTTAAATTTTGTCCTGCAAACAACCGCAGAAGAAATATCCAAGAATTAAAAGTCAGGTAAATGTGTCTGCCAAATACCAGTGCTGATATTTCTGTCTCCGAAGATACTAGACAAGGCCTGCATAGTTGTATGTGCAGTGTGGGCAGTAGCTGAGTCTTGCTGAAACTAGCCATAGAATCTTTCTGCTTTTGTAACCCTCGAAATAATTTTCCGAGAATGACCTGTACATATATTTAACAATTAATTCTTCCATTAAAAAACGCAGGTAGAGCAATCCTCTTTGCCCTCACAGCAGGCCAGACTCCATCTTTCACTGGATGGAGCCATACTTCATGGGTTAAATGTGGATTCTATGAATTCCAGTAGCAGTAATTTTTTGTATTTATGTATCCCTGCAAGTGAACCCATATTTCATCAGAAAAGAATGTCAGTTCCAGATGAATCTCATCTTCAGTGATCCACTGTAGAAACCAACTCCAGAAATGAAATTTAGAATGTTGTTCATTACTCCTGATAGCATTTATATTTATATTCGCCTAATGCATTTTGGAAGCTGGATATACATTTGGCACAATGGACCAGACCATGAAAGTATTATAGATGAAGGAAGGACCCAAACTCAACTCATTAGAAAGATGTTATATATATGAGACAATGAAGGAAGGTTTACAGAACTACCTAATCCCATATTTGACATTCTAGTAAAAACACACACCAAATAACCCCATCTCTTCAACCACTCACAGTAGCCTCCCACCTACCTCATACCACTCAACTCTACACAAACATACCCATATATACAGATACCCCCCAAGCAAGTAGTCTAGACCAAACCGCTACAGCATAGCGACCACATCAACACAGGGCGCAGCCCGTACAGATATCATCATAAGAAAATCAAATATATGTAAGTATATATACTTAATAAGCTAACAATGAGTTTAAAAACAACACACTCACAAGCTTCTTATAATAATTAAAAAACTGTTACAGATCACTCTGAATAAACACCCTGTTGGGTGACATACAGAATAACAAGCATAAGTTCCACAAGACGATATAGTAAGGTCAAGTCCACATGACCTAACTCATGTGAGAAGATCCCGATACACAGGCTCCCCACACTATATTCGCTTCTGCTACCACAAAATCACGTCAACACATAGCGGTCACAAAGTTTTAAAGAGATGTCACAAAATATTTCATTTCCATTTTAGTACAATTTTAATTTTTATGTTTTAATCTTTAGTTGATAATTTTTAAATTCTGCTGTCTGAGTATTTTAAAATTTTGACTGAAAGGCTAAATTTATACATTTAAAAACACTCAAGTGCACAGTAAGGATCCTTGTTGAAGAATTACTTGCAAATTGTTAAATGCAATTCATCAACTGAGTCTGGTATCATTGTATGCCTGATGATGACCCATATACAACATATAGCATCAATAAAACCAAATGTTGATACGATAGTGTCTACTTGCTTTAAATATAGAATATTGTTGTGTAGACTGCATACTTCTGTATACATTTTATGTACATATGTGGCTGTTGCAAGGCGTTTGCACTCCTGCTTCTACACAGTGTGGTGTGCCCATTATCATGTCACACATCCAGAAGTAGTGTCCATTTTCTGGCAAAAGCCAAACCTTTACGTTGTCAAGGAATCTTGCGTGGTAACCTAGGAGATGACTCATATGGATTTGCACATGGTATCAGGGTGGATATGTCTATTGAACTGACACTATGCTATTCATCTTTTTTGTGTCCTTTTGTACACACACACACACACACACACACATAAATATATGTCACTTTTAGGGGGGTTTTGACGGCCCGTATGCAGCCTTTCTTAGTATCCTTATTTTAGCTCAGGCTTTATTGTTATTTCATTCTAGTACCCTGTCCACTATTAATTAGATGCCTGTCCAGCCTTACAAATGCATAATTTTCTTTAACCTTTAAACACCAGGCCATGCCATCTGGATAGCCGCCCACAGCTCCCTGGTATTTGGCAGTGCAGGATTTTGAGTGCGAATGGCTCTCTCCACCATGTCCCATAAATGGTCAGTTGGGTTCATGTCGGGCAAATGTGGTGACCACACCATTCATCAGAACTCTCCAGAATGCTCCTTGAACCAATTATGGACAACTCCAGCCTGATGACACAGTGCATTGTCCTGCTTGAATATCCCATCATTGTGGGGGTGCATGAAGTCCATAAAGGGCTGCAAATGATCACCAAGCAGTGTAACATAGTGGTCAGTGGTCAATGATGTATTTAGGTGGATGAGCGGACCCAACTCATGCCATGTGAACACACCTCTCACCATTATGGAATCACCACCAGCCTGCACGGTGCCTTGTTGACAACTAGGTCCATGGCCTCATGGGGTCTGTGCCACACCTGAACCCTACCATCCATATAAAACAACTGGCACCATGACTCATCGGACCACGCCACATGTTGCTAATCCTCCAGGGTCCAATTAGCGACGTCACAAGACCAGGTTAGGCGCTGTGTCTGGTGTTGTGGTTTTAACAGAGGCACTCTGGTTGGTCTTCTGCTCCCATATTCCATGGAAGCTAAAGAACGCTGCACTGACCTGCTGGATATGTGTGGTACCTCCTGCATTGAATGTGGATGTAATTTCAGTCAGTGTCGCTTGTCTGTTACCATGGACAATTCTAGCTAGACGCTGCTGGTCACGATCATTAAGCACCCGTGGACGGTCACTGCCCTGTCCACGGTGGGTGGAAATGCTTTCCATAAGGTATTCTCGTTACACACGTGACACTGTGGATCGAGGAATGTTAAATGACCGCACAACTTCGGAAATGGAATGTCCCATCCGCCTGGCACCCACTATCATGCCCCGTTCAAACTCGATAATTCACATCAGCTTGCCACGAGCAGACTGACCGGTGTTCAACCTGACTCACGAGAGAACACCTCACAACTGATACTGCTCTGGGCACTCCCAAGCCTTCAAGGGATGGTGGCGCCACTTGAAAATAAATTGACATACTGCTATCCCATGACTTTTGGCACTTGAGTGTATATATTGTAACATGTTTTGTTACTGAAGATGCCATAGAGATTGTTCATTGGTTTATTTAACAACCTACAAATCTCGGCTACAATTAATTATAACAATATTGCGGGGTTTCACAATTTATAACCCTATTCGCAAATCAAATCACGCTATTGTCAGTAGACTACACGTTTCCCAGTACGGGAGCTATACAAGTGTCACTGTATTACACACTCCCAATTAATTCTCAGTTATCACAAACTGTCACTGATTATCACACTTTTACTCGTTCACGGCTGACTGGAGAACTGTCTTCGGCCGCTGGTACACTTTAACTATCTCCGACAACAGCTATATTTCAACTCCACACGTAGGCTGCTGCCTTGAGAACTGTTGATCACACACTCGCTCGACTACTACTGAACTCGGCGACTGCCACATTACAACTAACTCACAGGCAGCGCAACTCTCTTATATAGTGGCTGTGTATGCCTGTTACGTAGCAACGCTGTTACGTCACCGTGCGAAGGGAGGATGACGGAGTGCTGACTCAGCCGCCATGTCACTGCTGGTGGGGGGGGGTTCTCAATTGCGCAACATGTCACAATATATATATTGTCGGGGGCACGCGGGAGCGTAGTTGGTTGAGGGGCTATGCTACAAGCCGGAAGGTCGCGGGTTCAAGTCCCGATGAGGTCATTGGATTTTTTCAGTTGACCTAATCTTGACCTAATCTTTCCGGCCGCACTAGGCCCTGGGGTTTACTGAGCCTCTAACAGAAATGTTCACAAAACAAAGCTGGGCTATATTTGGCTGACCAGGTCATAAACAGTCATATCTAACGTAAATAGTATCGAAACCAGTACCGTGATAAACGATTTCATTGTTCAGAGCTAAGGAATGAACCACTGACATGACCTCACATAGGTTTGTTTTGGTTTCAAACCCAAGGTCAAACTGTCAATACTCCCAAAGAGAGCATGTGTCCTGCCGCATATATACTATATATAACATTCAGCCAACTTGGGGTGCTGCTTGCTGCATACTATACAGGGTGTTTCACGACTTTAGGGCATAACTGCAGGAGGTGATTTCCTAGGTCTTTGTGATCAAAAAAGTTCATATAAACATGTGTGCGATTTTGGACGGTTACGGAGTTATGACTGTTTTAAACTCAGAATAGAAGGTAACGATTACTGACAATAAACAGAACAAAATAATAAACTAGCATAATACATGATACAGTTAAAGTATGAATGTAAAGTTAACTTTGTGAAATTACCTTTAATTTGAATTGATTGGTGCTTAAAGCTGATGTTCGAAAATGCCACCGCCAGCCGCAATACAGTCTGCCGCTCGGTTGTGAACCGCGCAGGTAGCACGTAGCAGCTTCAGCTGGCTGTTTCTTATGTGGTCAGCAGCGTCCAGAATGTGACCGAGCAAAGCATCTTGCGTTGCCACCTTCACATTGTAAACCAGTTCTTTCATCCATCCCCACACACAATAATCCAGTGGGCTTAAGTTTGGAGACCTGACTGGAAATTCTTCGTGTACTCATACGTGGACTGCGGTGTACCATATGAATAATGCCTTCATGAACACCACGCTTGGCTGCAATACGAATGCCGGGAAGTCTACCGGTATCTCGCAATGCCTGGTAAACTCCAGTAAACACTCTCCAGTTCGGTACTGTGCGATTCGGAAACCATTGCTTTTATTCAGCTACGGCAAGAACTGAATTACCGTCACAAAACGCGTACATATAAATCATATCTGCATACTCCTCAAATGAAAGTGTAAATGGCATCGTGAATGTAACAGACCCACCAAGATAAGAACTGTTCTGAACACCAGTAGCCGCCGCACTAGCCGTGGCCTCACATACCAACCCACCACGCCGTAGGTACCTCTCAAGTGTCGAGATAACGAGAACGCTCTGTCTATAGCTGGTCAAAAATAGCGACCTGCCAGTTGATAGACGCGTTCACACATGGGCATGTACGGGAATGAAAAAAACTGTCATAACTCCGTAACCAACCAAATTCGGACACATGTTTATATGAACTCTTTTGATCACAAAGACCTAGGAAATCACCTCCTGCAGTTATGCCCAAAATTCGTGAAACACCCTGTGTGTATATATATATATATATATAACATTCGGATGTTAAAGGATAATTAGATGTCTGTCTGCATAATTTTATTTAATTTGGAATTCGTTAAACAGTGGCAGTGCAGCTTAACTTCTGTTGAATCAGAAACCTCCAATCATGCTCATGGACTCAGGCACACACCATACAAGGGAGGTGTGCTCTCTCTGTCACCACTCTCATGCCTACTGATATAACACTTTGTGGACTGGCAATTTAAATATTTAAATCACCCTGCGGATCGGCATTTTTATACCGACTACCCTAACTTGTGCAGTGTTCACTTTAAAAATTAATATAAAATCTCCTAATTAATTTTATGAACTAAATTTTTTTGAGAACACTTACCAATGCTTCTAGAAGTGCTTGAGGATGTGATATTTCTCGAAACATTCCCCTCTGTGAAGTGGCATTACACAAAACTTGCAAATGTGAGCAGTCCTACTCCTTTTCTTGTGAATTGCGCAAACACGGCATTGCCTAGAAGGCTGCGACTGTCTGCCACCACTGTGTGGTCTGTAGCCCAGGCTTTTGCCACATTGAGCAGAAATGCCTTGTATTTCAATTTTGAATGAGGGTTTAGATTTTTGAAAACCAAAAATGAATTGAAAATGGCACAATTTATAAGCCACAAGGCAAGTTTCTTTGTCCACTTTATGGTTTTCCGAGGAAGAGAATAATAGGTCAAGTACTTATCGGCTCTATCAACTCCCTTCATGAACATATTATACTCGGAAATACAAACAGGCTGCTTTACCTATCCATGTCTCCTTCGAACATCAACCATTCTCGAATTGTGAATTGTGGAAATCATATTCACAACACGAGTATCCTTCCAGGACTGAAGAAGAATATCCCCCTTCCTCCTGAATGTGGTTTCACCGCGTTTCAGAGATTTACATTCCTCTTTCAGATCTGGAGGAAGGCCTCTGTTTACCCTAATTGTTCCACAAACACGTACTTTTCTTGAAAATAGGTGTTCTGCAGTTGCCACAGTTATAATAATTGTCTTGATTTACATGGTAATTTTGATCAAGATAGGGTTCCAAAACAGAAAGAATAGTTTCTTGTAATTTCTTTCCTTCACCAGAATAAATTTATAAATTTCCAATATAGCCTGAAGTGCTTTCAGTAACTACACAAACAAGTAGGCCATACTTTGTAAGTTTCCCAGGATTATATCTTCGCATACGAAGCCTTCCCCTCCAAGGAATCACAGATTCGTCCAAAGACAGTTGTTGGCTTGGCTTATGAACTGTCTGAAATTTCTGAACGAAGAAGTTCAATAAGGGCTGAATTTTGAAAAGCCTGCTTGTTGACTGTGGTTGCAGTTCATTATCATTGAAATGGAAACACCACCAGATTTGCTCAAATCTCTTACGGCTCATTAGTTTGCCGAAAATTTGAATTTCTAAAAATGGATCTGTTGACCAGTACTCTTTCAGATTATCCCTCCTTGTATGGCCCATTAGAAAGATAATTGCAAAAAATTTTCTCATTTCTGCTGAAGTGACATCCACCCACTTCAACGCCTTATAACTTCTGTCATAATGTTCACGGTGTTGGAGATAGTATCTGTTGTTTTCATGACATAGCATGTCAAACAAACTATCTCCAAAAAACAGTTCCGCTACTTCAGACACTTGCGTTGGGTCAAATGAAATTTGGTTCACCCCTGGATTTCCAGTAAACTGTCCCAAAGCAGGCATTTTGTCTACTTTTCCCCATGTGGCTGGCCCCGTAATGTTGCTACCCGCACATTTGTCGGAGCTACAGTCACTTTCACTTTCACTGTCTGTGATCACAATTATTTGTTTGCCCTTGCCACACTCACTATCAGATTGTGAGTTGCTATCACTAGCAGATTCACAAGGGACGTCAGATAGCTCATTGGAGAAGAAGTAAGATATTTCATGTTCTCCAAGAAATCACTTCGGTGTCAACCACTTTGGTCTTTGATCCATATTGAACTACTGACTAACAGCTTGCTATGTAAAGCTTGAAGGAATAAAGGCATTTATTTTCCTTTGCAGGGGCATAGAGTTACAGTGAGGTCTAGTAACTGATTGGTCAGCAGACATTCCAGAGCCTTATCACGCAGCTGCAAGCAGCTACGTGCTAGCTAGGTGGAGCCAGAGAGATGTATAGTGTGTTGCAACTTATCGTGTTTTAAAAACCTGTTAACGCACGAATGGCTAAAAGCGAAAAACATTTAAAGGGTGCGCGGTCCGCAAAGTGTTGACATCTCACTGTACTGGGGCTTCAAACTTATTTCTCTTCCTATTAGGATTTTTCATGTTATTTACTCTCATTTTCCAGGGTAATTTGAATGAACTTCAACCCATGCATGGTGAGGATCGACACTATTCCTGTGATGAGTGTGGTGAATCATTCAGTCGGCAGAGTCATCAGAAGACACATCAGCACATACATAGTGGGGAGCAGCCGTTTTGTTGTGATGTATGAAAAAAGTCATTCAGTACGCAGAGTCATCTGAAGACACATCAGCGCATACATAGTGGGGAGAAGTTGTTTTGTTGTGATGTATGTAAAAAGTCATTCAGTTGGCAGGGTACTCTGAAGACACGTCAGCATATACATAGTGAGAAGCAGCCATTTTGTTGTTATGTATGTAAAAATTCTTTCAGCGATAAAAGTGCTCTGAAGACACATCGGTCTATACATAGTGGAGAGAAGCCGTTTTGTTGTGATGTATGTAAAAAGTCTTTCAGTCAGCAGATCCAACTGAAGACACATCAGCGTATACATAGTGGGGAGCAGCCATTTTGTTGTGATGTATGTAAAAAGTCATTCAGTACTCAGAGTAATCTGAAGACACATCAGCGCATACATAGTGGGGAGAAGCCATTTTGTTGTGATGTATGTAAAAAGTCATTCAGTCAGCAGATTCATCTGAAGACACATCATCGCATACATAGTGGGGAGAAGCCGTTTTGTTGTGATGTATGTAAAAAGTCATTCCGTACGCAGAGTCATCTGAAGACACATCAGCGCATACATAGTGGGGAGAAGCCGTTTTGTTGTGATGTATGTAAAAAGTCATTCAGTTGGCAGAGTACACTGAAGACACATCAGCGTATACATAGTGGAAAGCAGCCATTTTGTTGTTATGTATGTAAAAAGTCTTTCAGCAATAAAAGTACTCTGAAGACACATCGGTCTATACATAGTGGAGAGAAGCCATTTTGTTGTGATGTATGTAAAAAGTGCTTCAGTCAGCAGATCCAACTGAAGACACATCAGCGTATACATAGTGGGGAGAAGCCATTTTGTTGTGATGTATGTAAAAAGTCATTCAGTACTCATAGTAATCTGAAGACACATCAGCGCATACATAGTGGGGAGAAGCCATTTTGTTGTGATGTATGTAAAAAGTCATTCAGTCAGCAGATTCATCTGAAGACACATCATCGCATACATAGTGGGGAGAAGCCGTTTTGTTGTGATGTATGTAAAAAGTCATTCCGTACGCAGAGTCATCTGAAGACACATCAGCGCATACATAGTGGGGAGAAGCCGTTTTGTTGTGATGTATGTAAAAAGTCATTCAGTTGGCAGAGTACACTGAAGACACATCAGCGTATACATAGTGGATAGAAGCCATTTTGTTGTGATGTATGTAAAAAGTCATTCAGTCAGCAGATTCATCTGAAGACACATCTGCGCATACATATTGATGTATGGAGTAAATCATAGAGCAGTAGAGATGGGTTTAGACTACAGGAACAGTAAGTGACTTGTAGCATGCCACAGTTTCTCATGTTGTAAATAAGACAGTTTTGCTGTGTGTAGCATGGTTCAGTTTTATAGACTGCTAAAATATATTGGAGTTGATTATTGTCACTAACCATTCTATCTGATGGGAAATGAACTGAGAGTCATGGTACAAAACATCTTTGCAAATGCGTTCCATTTTTTTCTGATTTCTGAATTTGTGCAGTGCCCTGTCTTGTTGAGTGGAAGCAGACATGACATGTCATGTCATGAGATTCTCCTGCATTTATGATGTTAATTCAGGACTGGAAGCTAATGATTAGTAGAATGTATCACTGAAATGGATCGACAGCTTATAAACATAATTCAGCAGTATTATATGTTTTTTGCTGTGAGCTATCTGTGCTGTTCTGCCATTTCATGTGGGTAAATTCGTTGATCAGTTAGTTTCAGATTTATATATTGCTTGGATTGAGTATATTGTGATAACTGTTATGGATTGGTCAGATGAATACAAACTATGCTATATTGTACATTGCAAACGAGACATCTGTTTGCGGGACACTTGGTATATTACTTATAAAAAGAATGTTAAATGAAGGTGGGTCGATTCTGCTTGTGGAGAAATAAAGTAGTATAGAGAATTTAATTGAAAGGATCAAGAAAGACTTGCTTACATCTTTTCATTGTGAATATCAGCAGAGAAACTGAGCAGTCTGTCATGAGATCAGAAGAGAAAGTGGTTTGGCACTGAGGCACTCCTTTTTGCTTTAGGTCTCCTTTGCCTTAGAGGGATAGAGTCAACTGAAAATTGTGAAGTAAGTTTCAGTGTAATTATATAATTCTTTAAGAAAATTAGGCAGTGTCATTAATATTATTAATTGGAATTCAGAGGTTTCATGTAGTGGACTGACACAAGAGGGAATAGCTTTTGATTGTACTTAAATTCAGTGCAGTTATGCCCCTCCCTCCATACCTGTTTTTTCACTGCCTGAATGAAGTGTATCATAACTGAATTTAATTCTTGGTCACCCTGAGCAAGTGATCTGATTACTGACACTTTTCTTGCCAAGGAATGCTTTCTTAATTTTGCATAAGACGTACCATACATTCTGTTCCTCATGTGTCACCACACGTTGGCTGTCACTGCATCACCAGAACTGATCCTGCTGCATGGTCCTGGAATATGTGTTCCATTTTGTGTCTCTTCGCCATATAAAGTAGTGGGCAGCGCACGAATGGATTTGCAAGTTGCAGTTGTCCTCAGAAAAATGTGAAGGTAGGCTGATGCTGTGTATTCTGTATGCTTAAAGAAGGGAATATGGAGTGAAATCATCTGGCTCAGGATAGGGGCCAGTGTCTGGCTGTGAATGGTAGTGAACCCTTGCATTCCATAACATGTTGGTAATTCACCGAGTAACTGAGCAAACAGTAGCTTCTCTGGAAATGTGCAGCTGTGTGAAGTTGGTTAATATTTGGCATTAGAAATTCTAGATTGATTGTCTGGAACTGGAATTTGTTGTTGACCCCATCCTGCTGAAGCAACCTAAATGTGTCTCTGATGGTCAGTAAGTCTGGGTTCCCCTGTTATATACATTGGGATAGTACATTATGCTATGTATATATACACGAGGACAGTGACTCACATGCAGCCAGTCAGTTTATAAAACCCTGTATTCCCACCAGACTGTAGCAAAGCTTATCTTCTTCAAAGAAATGTATTTTTGCAGTATGTGTTTTCAGTTTAATTACTGCTACATAAGTAACTCCAGGGAGCTGAGTTAGATCTCATTAATGGAAATTGTTATTTTAGAGACCTCACATCCCGCTAGTTGCAGAAACTGTTTTAATGTATATACATTATACGTCACATTGTGAACCCATGCTGTGCACAGTGAAACAGCCGCTTGGTGTAGCTGATGCAGCAGAGGGACTGACATGCAGAGCCATGCGGAAAAGATGGATGAAGAGAAAATAACAGTACAGACCTTGGGGAATAAGAAATATGAAAGAGGAAGATGGGCAGAATAACAAAGAGACTCTGAACGTGACATAGAAGCCTGTACCTTTACTGGAGAAGAAGAAAAAAATATTTCTGACTTATGCTTCATTCACCAAAATTCAGAATTTAAAATTGGTATTGCATATCACTAAGAATCACTTGCTGGGTTTTTGGATTCTATTCATTGTCTGGCGTTCAAGAATCAAGAGAATGTACCATTTCAGGAACTGGGTCTGTTTCGGTCCTCTCTTGAGGGTGGGGTGGGGGTGGGGGCACAACTACTCTGCTGGGTCCATTAGAAAGAGCTCTTTCTAGCAGGTCAATGGACAAAGTCCAAAAATCCAGCGATTCCAGAAACCTTTAGAATCTACAGGTATCCTACAAATGTGTGTGTTCTTGCGAGCATGTGTTATTTAGAGTTTATTTTACAAAGGTCTAAGTATTTTAGGCTATGTAGCATTGGTTGGAATAATGCTTGATAAGTGGTGAACTTGGAACGATTTGAAACAAAACAGTTGTGACATTTTACCCTGCAGCAACTAAAGAATAAACAGGAAAGGGTCAGTCGGTACAGCCAGTCCCCCCCCAGACAATCGAATAGAGCACCTCCTGGATACTAAACTAAACTGGATAAATTGTTTCATGTCTGTTATGCTCATTGTTGAACTGGATGAGGAAGCTTGGCTGTGTCACATATGTATTGAATTGAACTGAATTGAATTTATTTGCATTCCATAGACCCTAAGTAGGTTAATACCTCTGGATATGGAACAAGTCAAAATAATACCTACTGGTTCAAGTAATTTTATCTTAAACTAATATAGCTTAATTCTACATTATTCTCTATTTACATTGAGGTATTCGTCTACAGAGTAGAAGGAATGAGCATGCAGATATTTCTTAGGTCTGATTTGAAATGTTTAGTATCATTACTCAAGTTTTTGATACTTTATGGGAGACTATTGTACACTTTTATGCCAGAAAGTAGACTGTTTTTTGATATAGTGATAAGTTTGATGAAGGTAGATGGAAGTTATATTTTTGTCTAGTATTCATGTTATGGATATTGAAATTTAATTCAAATTTATTTTTGTTGTACACAACAATAAGAGAAGCGATAGTATGTATTGTCATTGAAGGAGTAGAATTTTTAATTTCTTAAATAAATCTCTACATGAATCTCTACTTCTACATCCTGTAATGATTCTAATTATATTCTTTTGTATCTTAAAAATTTTTACACTGTGTGAAGAGTTCCCCGGAATATTAATCTATAGTTCATAATAGAATGAAAGTAGGCATGGTAAACCATCTTCAGTGTTTCCTGTGGCATAAAGGGCATCAGGTACTTTTCCTCAACGCTTAAAATACGCTATAATGAAACCACTTTTTAAAAAAGGAGAGAGAAAATGCATCTCTAATTACAGACCAATATCCATATTGACTTCATTCTCAAAAGTCTTTGAAAAAGTTATGTATAATAGACTACTTGAACACTTAAATTCTAACAACATATTAGTCAAAGAGCAATTTGGATTTAGGAAAGACCTAACAACAGAAAAAGCAACCTATGAACTAACTAACGATATTTTAAGTGCTCTCAATGACAGATTAATTGTGGGAGGGATTTTCTGTGATCTAGCAAAAGCTTTCGATTGTGTTAATCATGATATCTTACTATCGAAATTAAATTTCTATGGAATAACTGGCAAAGCTAATGAATGGATCAAATCATACCTCAAAAACAGGTATCAAAGAGTTGAAATAAATAATAAAAACTCCAGTCATAATGCATTTTCAAACTGGGGAATTATAAAGCACGGTGTTCCACAAGGATCAATTTTAGGTCCCTTACTTTTTCTTCTCTACATAAATGATCTATCTAAAACCATCAACAATAAATCTAAACCAATTCTATATGCAGATGACACTAGTATAATATTTAAGAACTCTAAATTTGACAACTTTAAAAATGACATAAATATTGTATTTGAAGCCTTAAACAGATGGTTCGAAGCCAATTTACTCTCATTAAATTTTGATAAAACCCATTACATATCATTCACAACTAAAAACAACCACCAAATTGATCTGGACATCAGTTATGCCAACAAATTAATCTGTAAAGTACTTGATACAAAATTCCTTGGAATACATGTAGACAGTACACTGTCTTGGAAAATACATATTGAACAAATTATACCTAAATTAAATGCAGCTTGCTATGCGATGAGATCAATTAAGCCTTTTATGTCACAGGAAACATTGAAGATGGTTTACCATGCCTACTTTCATTCTATTATGAACTATGGATTAATATTTTGGGGGAACTCTTCACATAGTGTAATAATTTTTAAAATACAAAAGAATATAATAAGAATCATTACAGGATGTAGAAGTAGAGATTCATGTAGAGAATTATTTAAGAAATTAAAAATTCTACCGCTTCAATCGCAATACATATTATCGCTTCTCCTATTTGTTGTTTACAACAAAGATAAATTCAAATTAAATTCTGATGTCTATAACATGAATACTAGACAAAAATATAACTTCCACCTACCCTCATCAACTTTATCAGTATATCAAAAAGGAGTCTACTTTACTGGCATAAAAGTGTTCAACAATCTGCCACAAAGTATTAAAAACTTGGGCAATGATACTAAAAAGTTTAAATCAGAGTTAAAGAATTATCTACATGCTCATTCCTTCTACTCTTTAGATGAATACTTCAATGTAAATAGAGAATGATGTAAAATTAAGTTATATTAATTTTTAAGCTAAAATTGCCTGTACTTATGTATGTAACATTTTGACTTGTTCTGTATCCAAAGGTACTAACCTGCTTAGGATTTATAGAATGTAAATAAATTCAATTCAATTCAATCGATCTCATTGCATAGCAAGCTGCACTTAACCTTTTAAAGCCTAAAGGCGACATATGGAATCACAAAAATAAAGTCAAGGGGACGAATGACTCCATATGTCGTCGCGCAGTCCACGCGTGCGACCGGCTTTATACAATCTAATATTAAGTTATAAATTCTTTTTCTACTTACATGATTTTTGGACACCAGCTTTATAAGTTGTCTCTCTTCCCACCTGCGTCATCTAACGGAATGTTGGCTTCGTGTGTAAATCTTGGAAACATCCGGAAATCCAGAGTCCGACGTTGCACTTCACGCACTTTGTCCGGACGGTTCTTCATTTCCGACGTGAAAAGCACACACGACACCTCAATTGCGAAGTAGAGGAAGTCGGCCAGTGATGTGGTTTGGCCTCCTATAACCCAGATATCTCCGATAAAACGGCAGGGGTTCGACCCCTGGGCCGTTGATGGCGAAGTGGACCCCTTCCAGCATATTCCGCACAAGAGCAAGACGAAATTCTCTGTGTGACAACAGGATGTAACTGTTCAGATCCAGGAGATGGAAAAATAGTTTAGTTGTCCATTTCCAGGTTCGACGACAGATGCTATAACTGTTTGCCACAGTTTGCCCACAGCTCCACCCGAATAATTATTCACACTCCTGCTGGTGTGGTGGTCCCCAGGTTGCCGACCAAGATGATGGTTCTTCGTCGAAATCAATTTCTGATTCACTTTCCTCAACGCCACTCTCAGAATTGTCGGTACAACAATCTGATTAGGAGTCGTTTATGAGTTGAAATATGTCAGCGTCTTCCAAACGAGACAGCGCAATCGTTGGTTCACAACTTCGCAGAATGCTAACTTTTGACACTGCTTGGCTGTGGTATTAGGATGCTAACCTTGAAAGTTCTTATAATCTACTTCCAGCAGAGTGAGAACAGAGAGCTTGTTGTGTAGCGACAAGCGATGATAAACAATCAGGGTTCTTATATATGAATAGATACTCACCCCACATCTCTGCATACCGAAAAAACGTACGTGAAAATATACACTGACACATGCAGGCCTAAGCCCCGGCTAGCGCATCTGCTGTGTTGCCACTTCAGCAGCATTCATACTTGCAAGAACTGTATGAATTCTTTTAGACATACGTCAAATTGGGGAATATTTTAGTTGGAATCAGTATAAAAATTTTTACACATTTTATAAAGTCTATAAAGTACAATATCTGATTCTATATTCTTTCTAGAAAAAAGCAGCGTTTATTTGGTTTGTTTATCACAAAAATTGTGTAAATCACAGCAATTTTAGTAAATGATTACAGATTTTATTGCTTTAGAATTGCGGGCGCTTAAATTAAATCCATCCGGCAGCCATTACCGGAATTTAAAGGGCCGTCTCTTAAAGGTTAATTTAGGTATAGTTTGTTCTATATGTATTTTCGAAGACAGTATACTGTCTACATGTATTCCAAGGAATTTTGTATCAGGTGCTTTACAGATTAATTTGTTGGCATAACTGATGACCAGATCAATTTGGTGGCTGTTTTTAGTTAAGAATGGTATGTAATGGATTTTATCAAAATTTAGTGAAAATTTATTGCCTTCGAACCACCTATTTAAAGCTTCAAATGCAAAATTTATATCATTTTTAAAGTCTTCAATTTTTGAGTTCTTAAATATTATACTAGTGTCACCGGCAAATAGAATTGGTTTAGATTTATTATTGATGGTTTTTGATAGATATTTATGTAGAGAAGAAAAAGCAAGGGGCCCAAAATTTTTTCCCTTTGGAACACCATGTTTTATGATTCCCCGGTTTGAAAATGCATTAGAACTGGAATTTTTACTTTTTATCTCCACTCTTTGGTACCTATTTTTGAGGTATGATTTGATCCATTCATTAGCTTTGCCATAGAAATTTAATTTCGATAGTAAGATATCATGATTTACACAATCAAAAGCTTTTGCTAAATCACAGAAAATCCCTCCCACTATTAATCTGTTATTGAGAGCATTTAAAATATCGTTGGTTAGTACATAGGTTGCTTTTTCTGTGGTTTTGTCTTTCCTAAATCCAAACTGTTCTCTGGCAAATATGTTGTTAGAATTTAAGTGTTCAAGTAATCTGTTATATATAACTTTTTCAAAGACTTTTGAGAATGAAGTCTGTAGTTAGAAATGCATTTTCTCTCGCCTTTTTTAAAAAGTGTTTTCACTACAGCGTATTTTAAGCATTGCAGAAAAATCCCTGATGATAAAGATTTATTACACATACAAATATGTATCTGAATGTCATAATGCTGTATGTTGGTAATTTTGAATATATGGGCTTAATGGAATATTGAGATAATGTCAGCCCAGTACAGTAGACCTAAGCCTGTGTGTTCAGTAGAGGGCTCTAAAATATGCCAGTCATTTTACAATGCGTATTCTTAAAAAGGGAAATAGCAACACTAAATGTTTAGCCTACACTTCACTAGTGCGTTTGATTCTTGAACATGGGGTTGCGTGCTGGGATCCTTACAGGAAGGGACAGATAAATGTGCTAGACCAAGTCCAAAACATGGCAGCTATATTTGCACATCATAGAAATGATTCAAATTGGGAAACCTTGACAGAGCACAGAAAGATAGCTCACATATGTGCTCTCTTCAAAGCGTACATGGGAAAACGGGCTTGGAAGCCTATAGGTGATAGATTACAAAGACCATGCTATCTGAGCAGGGCCGATCATGATAGGAAAATTAGGAGCAGAAAGCAAATGACATATTGGAATATATTCCTTTGTAAATAGGACCATCAAGCTTTGAAACCACCTACCTGCAGATGCTTTAGGGACTCTCTCCTGTAAATAAAGTAAATTTAGGAAAAGGGTTAGGAGAGCAATAAAAGAGGCGAAGTGAAGGTATAGGGGAAATCATCCGAAAAGGCAGTGAAGTGAAGTGGTATAAAAGGAAAGTCACGGTGAAATATGGGCGCATCAGAACATGACGTTACACATTCCAGTACTATTACTGTTTAGTGTATAGTATACTTATTCTTTTATTAATATTAATTTATATAATTGTAGTTGTAACTGTATATGTTGGTGCACACGGTAGTGTAGTTGGCTGAGGCACTGTGCTACAAGCTGGAAGGTTGCGGATTCAAGTCCAGATGAGGTCACTGGATTTTTTTCAGTCAACCTAATCCTTCCTGCTGCACTATGGCCCTGGGGTCGACTCAGCCTCTAACAGAAATGAGCACCAAGAATTAATTAAATAATTTTCCTGGGGAGTAAAGCGCGGCCGGCACGTAAGGCTGACAACCTTACCGCCATCTTTGGGCTGATTGTCTAGATAATGTGGGACCCTCAAGGTCTCACAACCCTATGGGCCTTCATGGCCAGTTACAGGGATAGCTTTACTTTTTACTTTTTTACTGTATTTGTTATAGTTTTAAGTGTATTTTCATTATATTCTGTGTAGTTTTGTGCTCGTGTCTTATTGTAGTACCACTGCCACCGGGCAAAAACCCATTTGCAGTTTAAATAAATAATAATAAAATAATATGAACCTGCATCTTTCCTTAAGGAAGAAAAGTAGCCCAAAAAGAGTCTGAAGAGAGTCATTACATAACATAATCAATACAGTATGAAAATGTTTGTTTAATTAGGAATAAAAATTACATTTAGAGAAAAGAACATCTAAGTGCAGAATTATTTTAGATAATAAAAATACTTGAATGAGTGAGAAATTTTGGTTGCTTCGGTTACAATACAGGCCATGGGAGAGCTCTGTTAACATGTCTCAGCAGTTCTGTGGAATTATGAAGTGCACCATTACTACAGTATGCCCGAAGCAAGGTTCCCTAGAACATTACTGAGTGATATTCCTAGCTGTGCTGTGCATGGATCTGCATGTTGGTTACTTGGGTTACAGTACAGGCCATGAGAGAGCAATGTTAACGTGTCTCAGCAGTTCTGTGGAATTATGAAATGCACCATTACTAGTGTATGCCAGAGGCAAGCTTCCCTAGAACATTACTGAGTGATATTCCTGGCTGTGATGTGCATGGATCTGTATGTTGGATGTTAACAGGAGAACGAAGAAGAAAAACAGATGACAGAAGGGTCACAGGGTCACAGGATGCACAGATCATGACTGTAAAGACTATCAGAGCAAGACTGTGAGTAACTGATACAGGTACAATAACAGAAACTATGAAGAGAAAGGCAAGAACATTAGAAAAGATTGCCTGAAAACTTAAACAAGAGTGAAGTTCTGCAATTGAGAATGAGCCAAAAGAAATGTCGTGACAAGTTCATGTGTATTTCAGAGGAAGCGATTAAGCAGCTGTTTTGATACATGGGTGCTATCCAGGCATTCATTGGGGGAGACTGAACAGGCACTGTAAGATCATCATGTCTGTCCTGCCAGCCAAGAATAAAAAATCATTTCTCGTATGAGTTGACAGCCTATTGTGCAACATTCGTTTCATAAATGTGTTTTAGAATAATTAGAAACAATGTAATGTAGTACAAGCAGAAGCACCCATTCTTCACTCAGCATATTTACCTTGTCAATAGCACAATGCACAGAATATATAACTTCAAAGAAAGAACAGAAATCAAAGTAAGTATGGAATAATACCAGACAGAAGCAGCAGTTGTGGCCTATCCAAGGTATTACATTAGATCTAGTCTGGAAGCACCAAGGAAAGTAACATATATCTTCATCATGATGATTTCTGCTGTATCAAAGAGTCAAGCCAAGGTACACCAAAACATGAAACACATTCTGACATGGAACTAAGATGCTTGCTTCCAGTACAGCCAAAACAATAATATAAATTTATTTCCATAATTATTTCATATGATAAATGAAAATATAAATATATATTTGCTACAATATTTATATATAATAGAAACTGACAGTTCTTCAAGCTGTGAAGCAGCTGAAGAGCTATATATTTCAGTGAACAAAATGAAAAGCAGGAGAGATTGAAATTTCATACCTCAAAGACTATTCCTATTATTAGATTATGAAGATCACTGTACTCAGAATTACTGACTTTCTGGACTTTGTTTATTATCTGATATTCTGAAGAACACAATGTTTCGGAAACTGGATGTGTCCAACCTCATGTGGAAGGGTGGGAGGCATCTGTTGGGTCCACTAGAATTATTATAGCAGTGAACAATTCATTGAAGTAGCTAATTCCTTTTGTAACACATTTCTGCTCTATTTAAAAAAATGGAGTAGCAACTGAAAATCACTGCAAGAAATTCATTTGTCCCGAAGTAAAAGTTTAAAGCATCTGCTCAGGAGGGGGACCCAAGATCCCACTGAGACATATTCAGAGGCCATGGCCTCTAGCAAAGAATTCTCATATTGCCTAAGAGAACTGTGATCTCCGAATTTCATTCCATGAAAGTTTCACTGTATGAGCATTCATTCTACTATGAAGGTGCAACACTTACAAATCATTTGTCCCTGATCCACCTCATCTGCATGGTGAAGCAGCATAACACTGTTACAAATGATTTATCCCTGCTCTACCTCATCTACATCAAAATCTTGTTCCACCGTCCATTTTATACGTTTCTGTACATAACATATCTACTATAATGACCACTATCTTGACATATTAATTTTGCCGAATTCAATACTTTTCCGCAACAATGCGTTCGTTTTATAAAGTTCCTGTTTAGAAGACATATACTACAACGACCAATATCATATGACATACTAAATTTTACTGAATTCAACACTTTTCCACAATAATGCTTCGATTTTATGCTTTTCTGAACAGAACATATCTACTATAACGACCACTATCATTTGACATGTTAATTTTGCAGAATTCAATAATTTTCCGAAACAATGCGTTGTTTTTAGGTAGTTCCTGTAGAGAACACATCTACTAAAGCAACTACTATTCTCTGACATATTAAATTTTATTGAATTCAACAATTTTCCGCAACAATGCTTTGATATTATGTCGTTTCTGTATAGAACACACTTACTCTAACCATCACAATCATTTGACATGCTAATTTTTGACGAAATCAGCACAATTTTAAAGAGTGCGATGATAAATGCAGTTCCTGTACGGAACACATCTTCTATGATGACCTATATTATTTGAAATAAAAAATTTTGCCGAATTTAAAAGTGTTCCACAGCAGTGCGTTGATTTCAAGTTGTGCCTGTAAAGAAAATGAATCCTATAACAACCACTATCATTTGACATACTAAATTTTGCCGAATTCAACAGTTTTCCGCAAGATTGAGTTGTATCTATGCAGTGTCTATAGAGAATACATCTACCATAACGACCACTGTAATTTGACATACTAAATTTTGACGAATTCAACAGTTTTCGGCAACAATGCGTTGAATTTATGCTGTTCATGTACACTACACATAACTATAAAGATCACTAGTATTTGACATAACAAATTTTCTGAATTCAGAAAATTTCTGCAACAATTCGTTGATTTTAAGCAGTGCCTGTAAAGAACACGTCTACTATAACCACTATTATCATATGACATATTAAATTTTGTCGAATACAATACTTTACCGCAAAAATGCATTGATTTTATGCAGTTCATGTACACAACACATCTACTATTACCACAATTATCATTTGACGCACCAAATCTTGCGAAATTCAACACTTTTCCGCAACAACTCGTTGATTTTAGGCAGTAATTGTAAAGGTCACGTCTGCAATAACGTCCATTATTTTTGATATACTAAATTTTATCGAATTCAACAATTCTCCGCAATAAAGCTTTGATATCATCCAGATCATGGAAAGATCACATCCACTATGACGACCACTAGCATTTGACATACTAAAGTTTGCCGAATTCAACATTTTCCCACAACAATGCCTTGACCTTATGCATTTCTTGCTCAGAACATATCTACTATATCTAACAACTTAATTCGATATACTAAATTTCGACAAATTCAACAATTTTCAGCAAAAATGCGTTGATTATTTGCAGTAGCTGCACAGAATACATCTACTTTAAGGACCACTTATATTTGACATACTAAATTTTGTCGATTTCAACACGTTTAAGCAACAATGCGTTGAATTTATGCTGTTCCCATATTGAAAACATCTACTATAAGGACCTCTATCATTTGACACACTTATTTTTGCCGAATTCAACACCTTTCCACAACAATGCTTTCATATTATGCGTTCTGTACAGAACACATCTATAATAACGACCACCATTATTTGACATACTAAATTTTGCCGAATTCAACAGTTTTACGCAATATTGCGTCGTTTCTATGCAGTAATCATAAAGAATACATCTACATTAGCTACCACGGTAATTTGACATACTAAATTCTGCCGAATACAAAAATTTTCCTCAATAAAGTCTCAATTTAAGCAGTTCATGGACACATACATTTACTATAACGAACAATGTAATCTTAAATACTAAATTTTGCTCAACTCATCTCATAAAAAATGCTTTGATTTTATGCAGTTCATGTACAGAAATTATGTACTTAAAAAGAACCATAATTTGAAATAATAAATTTTGACGAATTCAAAAATTTTCCGCAACAATGATTTGCTTCTATGCAGCTACGGTACAGAACAAATCTATAACGCCCACTATCATTGGACAGTTTAAATACTGAAGAATTCAATTCTTTTTTAGGAAAAATGCGTTGATTTTAAGAACATGAGTTTCACGATGGGGACATCGGTTCTTTATCACAGCCGTAAATAAATTTGTGAAATTACAAAAAGATACGGTGTCAAGTTAAATTATATGCATATATATAAATATTTATACAATGTCTTTAATAAACGAGTAAACAATTGAGATTTTTGCTTGCAAAATCATATTATATATGACAGGAACGAAGTACAATGAATGTTTTTAGTTGAAAATATAATCGTTTATTCGTACTGCTGAATAGCATCGTATTGGTTTGCTCATATCTTCTTGTATATGTGACCGAGAGTGACAGTAATTTAAGAACATGGGTTTCACGACGGGAATATCGGTTCTTTATCACAGCCGCAAATAAATATGTGAAATTACCAAAATGTACAGGATCAAGGTTAAATTATATGCATATACAGTAGAACTTGGTTATAACGTCATCAAAGGGACCTAAAAATAGTGTCGTTATAAACGAATGTCGTCGTAACCGAAATGGGCACTTCCACAGTAGCCTTATGTTAGTCAAGTAAAAATCTACCAAAAACCGAGTTAGAATGTTGCATTTTTTAGTGAAATACGTAGTTAAGTACAGACTAACGTCTGCATATACTTTACGTATACTGGGCCACACGGCAGTAAGCCATTCAGTTGTAATTTCGGTATTTACACCCCTGGCTTCACCACTCACTTTACCGAACGTAATGTTGTGACGCAACTTGAACCTATCAATCCATNCCCCCCTCCTCTCCACGGTAACGTAGCGCTCCCCGCCACTCCCCTCCGCGGTGACGTCACGCGGTGACGTAACGCGCAACGCTAACGTAACCGTAATCAACGTCCTACTGTGACGTGGCACTCATTACGCCACAGGCAAGCACTGCAGCTATATAAGTGGATGCACAGTGCGTATCGTCGAGTTCGAGTTCGAGTTCCAGTGTGGCTACCGCCGAAGACATTCCGAGTTATAAAGTAACAGCCAGCCGACTACAAGTTGGAGTATAGCAGCCGTCGCGGAAAGAAGATCCGGACGTGTGTGTAATTGTGTAATTGGGAGCGTGTGATACAGTGATACATAGCTCCCATACTGTAAACGTGTAGACCACTGAAGACAGAGTGAACTGATTTGCGCATAGGGTTAGAAGTCGTGAAACCCCGCAACAGTGTTAGCAGATTAATGCGCTTAGGGTTATAAAGTGTGAAACCCCGCAACTGTGAGATAATTAATTGTAGCCGTTTCTTGTAGATTGTTAAATAAACCAATTAACCATCTCTACGGCGTCTTCAGCAACGCAAACACGTTACAACTGGTGTCAGAAGTGGGATCAGTAACGCAAGACACGTTACACTGGTGTCAGAAGTGGGATCAGTAACGAAAACACGTTACAATATATATTGTAGCGTGTTTTGTGTGTCACGCTACAAATAAGTTCACGCTGTTACTTGGTATAGCGACTTTATTCCGTTCGCTCACACTTTACACACACTTTACAATCATTACCATTCGCAGTGTTACAAATTCTGCTTACAATATTCCGGCCGATACTGGACTCTCTTCCCTGGCGGTTATTCCAGGGCTCTACTCCGAAGGCTTGATAACGGCTTTCTCCTAAGATGGTTATTCCGAGACTGACTGTCGAATGCATTCAACCCCGCTATATAACCTCGGTCGCTGTTATGCAACGAACCCCCTGTTATAACCATGGAGACTCCTGTTAGAACTACAATGGAGCAATTGTTGTTTCCTATGCAACGGTCTGTTCTAGCGTTTCCATAGAAGTGACTCCTCTGGATTCCAGACACGTTACATTGCTCCCTTCTAAAGGTTGTTCGTCCCCGAACAGCCTAAAGGTTCTCCCTCGGTTTCGATTACGCGGTGTGTTGTTGGCAACGTCTGCATTCGGTCTTGGTGTCTGCTGGCATCTTTGTGCGCCGTTCATTCCAACCGTATCCGCCCCTTTCTTCAGTGGTGTTCGTCCCGAGCACTCCCGTGGTCCAGAACTTGCCGATTTCGTTGTCTCACATTCACCCTTCACTTTCACTCTTCATGCATCCTTGTTGGGGAGGCCGGTACTTCTACGTTACCGGTTCCTCCCATAAGGGCCGTTTCCCTTTATCCGCTTTGGAGGGGGTCGGCCCCTCCACAGTGTCCAGCTTTTCGCGGTAAACCTGATAAGTAGTTTTGTGTTCTTCACGTTGACAGCCTCGTAGGGGATCTTCTGTCGTGTCCCTCTCCTTCCTGGGTGCGGTCGCTGTCTTGGCCTGCACCCTCCGATACCATTCTTGGTTGGCAATTTTTCTTCCTGGCATAGCGGACGTCTGCCGCCTATCATCTCTATTTCTTTCCTTCCTGTACGCTGGCATCCGAAGGTTCCCTTGGGAGTCTCCTTCTTGAAGTTGTTTCTCCAACGTCGTGCCACTGTCGCGCGACGGGATGTCTTCTTGTACTGTGGGGTTCTGTGTGCCGCTTCCTCTCGGCGTGTTTTCCCTCTGCTTGTGACGGCAAATTCCTTCTGGGGTTCACAAATTACCCGCGCTGAATCCTTCGCATTCTGGCGGCGGCGCTCTGCGGCCAATTTCCGGTCCCTACGCCGTTTCTTCTTTTCTTCGGTTCTCCGACCGGTATTCTCGGGGCGTCATCTACGGGGACTTCTTGATGCTCTGCCGCCTCAGGTCTCGTTTCTACTGGGGTCGGCTCTTCTTCTGGATGTGCCTCCATTTCCCGGTAAGCAGTCATCTCCTTTTTTGTTTCGGGCATTATCTTCTTGTGGGAAGTTCTCCTCTCTTCCCCCCAGACTTTCCAATCGGCCATCATCTCTGCGTGTCTGGCTTCCGCCTTTGCTTCCATGGCTCGTAGGAGTTCCATTATTTGCTGCAGGGAAGTACTTGATGCACAATGATTAGTGTGTGGCGTGTGTAAGTTCGTGANACACCAGTTTGTCACGTATTGGGTGTATAACGCGACAAATAAGTTCACGCCGTTCTTTGCTATAGCGAGTTTATTACGTTCGCTCGCCTTACACACACTTTACAAACATTTACACTTGCAGTGTTAGAATCACTGCTTACAATATTCGGCGAGACACTGGACTCTCTTCTCTGTCGGTTGTTCCACGACTGATCCCTTAGACGGCTATTCCAAGACTTCCTTCTCCGAAGGCTGATCCGAGACTAACTACTTCGAATGCATTCAACCCCGCTATATAACCTCGGTTGCTGTTATGCAACGAACCCTCTGTTATAACCATGGAGACTCCTGTTAGAACTACAATGGAGCAACTGTTTACTATGCAACGGTCTGTTCTAGCGTTTCCGTAGAAGTGACTCCTCTGGATTCCAGACACGTTACAATATATATATTGTGACATGTTGCGCTAAGGAGAACCACCCCCCACCAGCAGTGACGCGGC
>NW_019739227.1:13831-14866 GCF_002891405.2 Cryptotermes secundus | reverse complement strand
ATATATATATATATATATATACACACACACAATGTCTAAAGTTAAACACGTAAACAATTGCGATTTTTGCATATTAACTCATATTACATATACCAGGATCGGAGTGCAAAGAATGTTTTTAGTTGAAAATGAAATCGTTCTGTTCGTACTGCTGAATAGCATCATATTAGCTTGCTCATATCATCTTGAATATGTGGCTGAGATTGACAGAAATTTAAGAACATGAGTTTCACTATGGGGACATCGTTTCTTTATCACAGCCGTAAATAAATTTCTCGAATAACCAACATATACGGTGTCAAATATAATTATATGCATATATATAAATATTTATACAATATCTAAACTATAACACGTAAACAATTGAAATTTTTGCTTATAAAATCATATTAAATATGAGAGGAACGGAGTAAAACGAACGTCTTTTTTGTTGAAAAGCAAACGTTCTGTTCGTACTGCTGAATAGCATCGATTTGGTTTGCTCATATCTTCTTGTATATGTGACTAAGAATGACAGTATTTTAAGAACATTTTTTCTCACGATGGGGACATACGTTCTTTATAACAGCCGTAAATAAATTTCCGAAATTACCAAAATGTACGTTGTCAAGTTTAATTATATGCATATATATATATATAGATATATTATCAAAGTCTTAACTTAAACACGTAAAAAATTGAGTTTTTTTATAAAATCATATTACATATGACATGAACGGAGTACAATGAATGTTTATTTGAAAATGCAATCGTTCTGTTCGTACTGCTGAAGAGCATCGTTTTTGTTTGCTCATATCTTATTGTATATGTGACTGAGAATGACAGTATTTTGAGAACATGTGTTTCACGATGGGGACATCGGTTCTTTATCACGGCCGCAATTAAATTTGTGAAATTACCGAAATGTACGGTGTCAAGTTAAATTAATTGCATATACAGGGTGTCCCAGGAGGAATGGACCAAACTTCGGGAGGGTGTTCCTTATGTTAAAGTATGCCGATATAACCCAGAACACCTATGTCCAAAGTTGAACGG
>NW_019739227.1:10856-13385 GCF_002891405.2 Cryptotermes secundus | reverse complement strand
GTGTTAACCGACGTTTCGGAGGAACGTATCGCCTCCATCTTCAGGGTAGAAGAAAAGTATAAGAAATCTGCAAGCGACAGGACCGTGAGAACGGTAAAAGCAGACTGGGTCTGCTCCGAAACGTCGGTTAACACCACATATACACGGTGCCAAATCCCAGAAGACTGCTTTCTTCATAGTCACCGCCGTGAAAGCCTCAAATCTTACAATTGAGATTTTTGCTTATGAAATCATGTTACATATGAAAGGCACGGAGTACAATGAATGATTTTAGTTGTAAATGAAATCGTTCTGTTTGTACTGCTTAATAGCATCGTATTGGTTTGCTCATATTTCTTCCATATGTGACTGAGAATGACAGTAGTTTAAGAACATGAGTTTCACGATGGGGACATCGGTTCTTTATCACAGCCGTATATAAATTTGTGAAATTACCAAAATGTACGGTGTTAAGTTAAATTATATGCATATATATAAATATTTAGGGTAAGGTTGCTATCGATGGGCCGGTTCCTTCGATGAGCGACCTCCATTATTTTGTAGTTATTGACAGTAGGCTCTACCCGGTGACCGTTTAGTGTACTACATGTTTTTTAAAAATCGCCATCATCTTGACGATCTTGACGATCTTCACTGTGAGTTGATCCACGCGCAAACAAGGTTCCTATACAAGAAGGTAAGATTTTTGTACTTTTCTTCAAATTTTTCAATGTCAACTATATATGGATATCAGTGAGACCTTAATAGAGTTTTAGTTGTTACTGATAATATTTGAAACTTTGTTAAATCAGCGCTATTTAGCCATATTAACAATGGAAGTTTACTTTGTTATAACCGAAGTCACGGACGTATTACATACGGTCTGCTAGTTGTCTTCAATGGGCCAGCCTGAGTTGCTATGAATGGGCTGGTGGCCCAACCATGGAAACCATATCGAGGCTAATATTTTTGCAACTTTTTCGAGTTGTACAATAAAATGTCGTATCTGATTGAGTAAAAACCTATCAGGAGTAATTAAATCTATCATTATATAATGATCTCATTTTCTTTATTATAAAAGTAATTATATTAATCTAATTTTAATCTAAATTGGAGTATCCCTTATCCGTGTGTAAAATTAATATTTTATTGAAATTATCGTAATGATTTTCATTATTTCATGCGTAATTTACGCCTATTTGTAGTTTTAGAGTTTTATCTGGCCAATTAATAGATTAAGAAACATGCATAGTGTAGGCTATATCTATGTTCTTTTTTTATCCTAGATGCCGCTATGAGTGAAATATGGTAAATGGGAGGAAGATGATATGAGTCGTGCACTTGATTCAGTGCGAAATGGTGACATGGGCGTGAGAAGGCTGCCAGAACTTATGATGTTCCGAGGGAAACGTTGCAGAGACGTTTAAAGGGAACAAACTGTTTTGCAGTGAAGCATAAAAAAATAATAGGTAGCACGGGTGACCTGCCCGAAGAAGTGGAACAAGAACTAGTGTCCCATGTCATTAAACTAGAGGAATTTTTGTTTGGGATAACACCTCGGGAGTTGCGCATCCTAGCTTTCGATATCGCAGAAAGGAATCAAATTCCACACCGCTTCAGTCAAGAGAAAAAAATAGCTGGCAAGAAGTGGTATTATTCCTTTATGAGAAGACATCCTGAGCTCAGTTTGCGTCACCCAGAGTCGACATCCTTTGCTCGGACTAAAGGATTCAATAAAGAGAATGTTAACCATTTTTTTTACTTATTAGGGAGGGTTGTTGACGAGAATAAACTCGATGCAACTCGAGTTTTCAACGCGGACAAGAGAGGCTTGTCAACAGTCCAAAAGAAACCTCGAAAAGTTCTTACTTTGAAGGGTAAGAAGGCTGTAGGATCCATTGCCAGTGGGGAAAGAGGCTCTACTACAACAGCAGTTTGCTGCTCGTCTGCCACTGGACAGTATGTCCCACCACTTCAAATTTACAAACATACACGTTCTGCAGAAAGATTAGAAAATGGAGCTCCACCTGGAACCATTTTTGCACACAATACCGGAAGTGGATTCATAAATAAAGATATATTTGTATGGTGGCTAAAACATTTCATCGAAGTAGTCCACCCTTCGAAGAAAAAAAAAGTTGTAATCCTTCTTGATGGGCATTGTACACACACCAGAAAACTCGATGCATTAGAAATTGATCGAGAAAATGGTGTAATCATGCTCTCACTCCCGGGTCACACAACCCATAGATTGCAACCCCTTGACGTTTCGTTCTTCAAGCCATTGAGCAGTTATTACAGCAATGAAATGGAGACGTTTCTACGACAAAAACGGAGCGAAGGGAAACCAGAGGTTGTCACCCAGTTCCATATAGCAAGATTGTTTGGGAAAGCATATGGACGAGCAGCAACAATAGGGACGGCAATGAATGGCTTTGCTAAAACAGGCGTTTGGCCAGTGAACAGAGATGTGTTTCAAGACTGTCATTTCGTAGCAGCAATGCAGTTTGAAACAGATGATGTTCCTGTTGTAGGCCTAGAAGTTCCCGA
>NW_019739227.1:0-7078 GCF_002891405.2 Cryptotermes secundus | reverse complement strand
TACGCAATGCTAATCAACAGCGGTGACGTCACGCTAGCAACAGCGTCCTATGCTATCCGCCACGTCACACTAGCAACAGCGCAAGGCTATATAAGCGGACCCACAGCAGTGTGATCATCAGTTGAAACATAGCAGCCTGCGAGTGTGCGACAACTAAGAAGTCAGCGAGCGGAAGACTTATTGTGTGCTTTCCAGACATAGTGATTGCTGTAGTACGGTTATACTCAGAGTGTGTATTTCAGGGAGACTTGTATAGCTCCCGCGTAATCAGTACGTGAAGACAAGTGAAGACGGTGTTAAGAGATTTTGTTGTAGGGTTTGTAAACTGTGGAAACCCGTAAAGTTGTGATAATTAAGTGTAGCCGATAGTTGTAGATTGTTCAATAAACCAGTTAACGATCTCTACGGCGTATTCAGTAACGAAAACACGTTACAATAATAATAATAATAATAGTAATAATTATTTTGTGGTATTTTAAAGTTTTCAAGATATGGTTATTGTTCTTTTTATACTAATTATAAATGACCCTCAAATTCTCACTTCCATTAAATTGTTTCTAATATACAAAATTCAATGTTATTTCGTAGATTCTCACATTATTTTATGGTTACAAAAGAGTAAACAAAAATCCTACTCCTGATTTTAAAGTAGCATTTAATGATTCCGTGTGAATAATGCGAAGCTATCATTAATATGTTTCAATGTATTTTCTGTGGTCTGTGTTGGTTTCTAATCAGCATTTCATATTTACGAATTATGCTCAAAATAGTTTTAAACAATTTACTGACTTGTATTAAGGTGATACTGTATTAAAAATAAAATGGCTACCGGCCCATTCATAGAAACTCCGCGGCCCAATGAAGGCGACCGGTTTCGTTCATTGGGCGAATGGCACTTATTTTATTTTCCAAACATTTACTTAACATTTATAATTGTAACGTCTATTTCTAGATATGTGTAGTATGAAAATATTTACATTAACATGTACAAAACTGTATAATTGCCAAAATTGACGATTTTAAGGAGCGTTTTGTTCAAGTGGCCCATCGATAGTAACCTTACCCTATACAATATATTAACTAAAACAGGTAAACAATTGAGATTTTTACTTATGAAATCATATTACATATGAAAGGCACGGAGTACAATGAATGTTTTTAGTTGAAAATGAAATCGTTCTGTTCGTACTGCTGAATAGCATCGATTTGTTTGCTCATATATTCCTGTATATGCGACTGAGAGTTACAGTAATGTAAGAACATGAGTTTCACGATGGTGTAACTTTACGCACCCTTCACGGAGGGATCATGGTCCTCTGAACTGGCCTTTTGTTGCGAGGGACAGAAGGGAGGTTTGTGAGTCCATTGCATTCAGGGGGTAGTAGGTATACCTTCTTTCGTCCGTGCCGGTGGGGGTGGAGGACCTGTGGATCGAAGCTTCTAGAAGGTGTGCAGACCGGAAGGGGTCCGTGCATTTGGTCATGAAAACCTCCCAGTGGAAGGTTCGAGATGGGTAAGAACGTGGTTTCTGGGAGGAGCGGCGGTGGTAATTGGGGAGTTAGTGAGTAGAAGTTAGGCAGTGAGGGTGTTCAGGTGGAACCTGTGCTGAGGGATTAACAGATCGAGCCCGCATCCAAAACGACGTAAGCGAGCCAACACCCGTGTACCCCTGGGATATAAGACTCATACCGCTGAATTTAGTCGAGGCACTACCCCGTGAGGAAGTAAAGCGTGTGGGGGCGGATGTAGCGATGGCGACCAACCTGTGGGGCCCGAATTGTAGCGGCCGCATAGAAACAAAGGACTCTGAACTACGTGCGGCTCGATAAGGATCGGTGCTTCGAACCCAGGAGTTCAAGATAGCGGCGGCTGGACAAGAAAAGTGACATCGAGCAACGCTGCGGTGAAAAGGACGAACCAGGTAACAGATCGGAAGACTTGCATCTTGAGGACAACCCGACTCATCTAAAGGCGAATCAGCCTCGGCGATCTTCAGGTCAGGTTAGTGGAACGTGAAAGTGACAGAGACAGACTAGGATTGTTAATAATCAGCGAAGGTATGATTACTCGCAGACATTTGAGAAACAATAGTGAAGAAGGTGAAAAGATGGGTTAGGAGACGACGGAGTTAGAAGGCGTAATTATAAGTGTAGAGTGGGGGAGATTCAGAAGGAGAAATGGATATGCAGTGTGGTCAACCGACAGAAGGGGACACAGGTGGAATCAGTGAGAGTAGTGGAGAACAACTGACAAGTGCTGACAAAAAGGGGAAAGACGACCGGATATGCAAGCAATAATGTCATGTATGAAGGAGATGTTCCGGGAAATTAGAGAGGAATTTAGGAAGGAGGGTGAAAGGAGAGCAAAAGAATTTAATGAAAGGTTGGAGAACATATTTGTTGTACACAAGCGCGAGATGCTGTCATCCATGAATCAGATCGCGAGTGACGTAGAACTGAGGACAGATCGGAAGATTGAAACAATGAATAGGGAAATAAGCCAAATAACAGAGAGTACCAACGGACAGTTTCGAGCACTGACCGAGAAAGTACAGAATAATAAAATTGAAACTACTAACAATTTTGAAATCTTGAGACAGGAAGTGACAGCATCTCACGCTCAGCTGGCTAAGCAGTCTGAGAACAGGTGTGAGAGGGTAAATCAATGCGAGAAACAAGTGGCGGAAATTGAACAGGCTAGCGGACATATAAGTAAGCAGTATGATGTTTTCAGTAAGCAATATGATGAATTGAGGACCCAAGGTGAGCTAATGAAAAATCAGAAACGAGTAGAAAGTAAGAATAATTGTGAAGAAGTTCAATGTATGGGGATTAATAACCGCCAATCGGATTCTAGGATTGAAAATACCCTCTCAAGCTCAGACATTATGATTACTCATGTTAATGAACCAATAAGTAATTAAGTTTCATGTAATGGTTCTAATCCTCACAATGACGTGAATAGTCAGGAGAAAGTGTGGAGTGGCAACCCTGGAGAATTTGTCAGAAGGACCCTTAGTCACCCCGTAGAACTCACATTACCAATATCCGAAAACAAACCGGACCAAAACGCCCAGGCGCATTTGAATTCCTTAGGCGAATACATACAAATTAAGAAAATTCCTCCACCGCTTCAGTTAGCTGTAGCGCGGCAATCTTTAAAAGGCATTTCAGTCATGACGTGGGTTGATGCTAATTGGGATCAAATTAAAACGTTTAAGGGATTCCGCAGAGCTTTCCTGGACAAATTCTGGAGCCTCTCATGTCAGGCAAGGGTTCGACTCCAGATCTATCAGAATAGATACGACCCGCGAGGCGCAGCGAACTACTGTGACCATCTTATGAAGTACGCTGTGAAAGCTAAATACCTAGAACCTCCGATGTCCAACCTAGAATTCTTGAATGTCCTCAAAGAACATTATCCCCTCGGGGTAAAGAAGGCCTGGGTAGTAGCAAAACCTCAAACTCTTCAGGAAGCGGCGGCATTACTTTCTGACGTCGCAGACCTCGAAAACGATCAGGTGGATTTCGAACCAAGGGGACAGGTGCGTCATAACCAGCAGAGCAATCCTCGGTCATTTCGCCGAGATCCACGAGATGAGGATAGAGGAGGCTGGAGTCGGGAGACCATGTGGAATGACAATCGTTACCACAGGAGACCGGATACATCACGTGATCACCGCAACTACAACCATCATCGAGATTGGAGAACACATGGCGACCAGCGCGGAAATCACCGCCACCCGATGTCAGACCGAAACGGGGACAGAAGGGAGTCAGCCGCTTCGAACGACGCCACGGTAACTGCTAACCGGACTAGGAATGATCAGGAAAGGCCGGCGGGAAACCGAGATTAGGCGCCGTTGCGGCCGAAACTGCGCCCAAGGGCACAATAACTAGGGCCGAGATTAATGAAATTAATCCCGACGCGCCTAACAATCACTGTCCGCAACCGCCAAGTACCCAACACCATGTCATCGAACCGGACGATAATGCGGCCATGTATATGATTAACGCGGGCAAGTTAGCGACTTGTCCTAAGATTGAGGTAACGGTTGGAGATATCCACGTGGAAATGATCTTGGATACCGGTTCGCAGGTGTCTGTGCTGTCAGATGACATCTTTCGTCAATTAAAATTGCAAGGACCTATCATGGAGCTGCCAGTGCAATCTGTTGTTCTGATGAGCGCTTTTGGAAATAAGACGTCCCGAGTGAAGAGGCAAGCATTGATTTCATTCACAATTAATGAAGACGAATTCGAAAATAACTTCTTGATAAGCCCTCAGTTAGTTAGTCCGGGTATATTAGGAGCTGATTTTTTGTACGAATACAAGCTCTCCATCGATTTAGGGTCAGGATACATGACGCGAGTTACTCCAGGTGAAGGGACGGGAGTTCGCAAGTACGAACTTATCTACAACCGAGAATTAAATAAAAGGAACGAGGTGATAATATTGAAGGGGGAGAGTCAAGGCGAGGTCGTGAAGGTAAAAACCATTACTTGCGATGGAAGGGTGTTATTGCAACCATCTCTAGTTCGGACGCCATCTTTGGGATTTAGGAAGAACCGGTGTTGTGAATTCGCACGCGAGAAGAAGTTTATGGATGAACCTGGATGCAGTGATGAGGAAAAATATGAGGGAGAAACGAACGTCGACGGTATAGAGAGAATGAAAGCGGAGATATTATGTAACGGCGAAGAAGAAGAAGAAGAAGAAAGCTACGGCAATGCGCCGGTCAATAACGACGATAATGATAATTATGGTGATGAAGATCGCGATAATGATGATGAGGAAGACATGCATCCCAGTAGAAGTTTAGAGGAGCCGCGTGAATTAAATGTTCAGAACACGGATGACGTTATCAACGAAGCAGTGGAAACAGCCCGCTTGCGGAGCGCCGAACAAAGAGAAGAAGTGAGAGCGATTCTTAGGAGGTACCAAAAATCCTTCTCCTCGACGCCTGGATTGTGCGTTAACTTCGAATATGGATTCGAATTAACTGACCATGCACCGTTTTCATATGGAGAACGCCCGATTCCGTATGCGATTAGAGATGCCGTCCGAGAGCAGATTAAGATGATGGTCAGACAAGGCATCATTGAACCCGCCACGTCACCGTACTCTAATCCTTTAGTAGTCGTCCCTAAAGCTAACAAAGTACCGCGAATTTGCCTGGACGCTCGGCGTTTAAACGCTGTAACTATTGCGAACTCCGAGAGGACACAACCGATTCAGGAATTACTACAGCAATTCGATGGAGTGCAGTTTCTATCAAGTTTAGATTTGACCGCCGCGTTCCTGCAGATATCTATGAGGCCTGCTTGCCGAAAGTACACCGCATTTTTATTCAACTCGCAACAATATCAATTCTGCAGGATGGCCTATGGTCTTAAGAATAGTGGGTGTGCTTTAATCAGAGCCATGAGGAGGATATTCGGACCCGAGACACATGGTTATTTATGCCAGTACATAGACGACCTATATATTCACTCTAATTCGTACGAGGAGCACCTGGAACATGTAGAAGACTGAGAACTGTAGAACTGAGAAGACTGTCAGAGAACGGGTTTACTATTAACCTGAATAAATGTAAATTCTTTCGGACGTCCATTAAGTTTCTAGGGCACATCATAGGGAATAAGGGCGTATCGCCGGACCCCGACCGCATAGCTCCAATTTTGACTTATCCTGCACCGACAAATCAGAAACAACTGCGGCAATTTTTGGGTACCTGCAACTTTCACCATCGATTTATTATCAATTACGCGGAATACACTGCCCCATTGGTTCCCTTACTAAAGAAAGGTGTACGCTGGAAATGGACCCATGACCACGAGGAGGCTTTCTTGGAACTGAGGTATGCATTTGCTGCAAGCATTCACCTGGCATATCCGCGAAACGATTTGACCTACGAGATATATACAGACGCTAGCTGTTATGCGATCTCAGGGATCTTGACTCAGACTGATGAGAAGGGCCAAGTCTCCATAATCACGACCGCGCCCCGCGTATTGTCTTCACCCGAAAGGAGGTATACGACATGCAAACAGGAGCTTTTGGCTGTCGTGTTTGCGTTACAAAAATTTCGCATATATATTGTGACATGTTGACAGTTAGGCTATTCGGGACGAACAGCCTTAAGGAGGGAGCAGTGTGACATGTTGACCCCTACCTCCCCAGCGGTAACGTAGCGCTCGAGTAATAGGCGAGCCATCACCCTGCAACTCTCCCCGCGGTGACGTCACGAGCGGAGCCGAAGTGAGCCGAGCGGAGCCGACGTTAGCCGAGTCCCAGCATCCTGGTCGCTAGGCAACGCGAGTCAACAGCGGTGACGTCACCAAGGGGTAACAGCGTTCCTACTCTATACGCCACGTCACACTAGCAACAGCGAACGGAATAAAAGCCGGCTGAGCAGCAAGCGAGAGTCAGTGTGTTACCAACGAGTTCTCAGTTCGCAAGTTACGAGCTACAGACACGTGTGCGAGAATCAGTGATAGTTCGGGATAACCAGTTATATCTGGAGTGTGTAATTCAGGGAGACTTGTATAGCTCCCGCGTTATTAGTACGTGAAGACAAGTGAAGATTGTGTTAAGAGATTTTGTTGTAGGGTTTGTAAAGTGTGGAAACCCGTAACATTGTGATAAGTAATTGTAGCCGATATTTGTAGATCGTTAAATAAACCAATTAACCATCTCTACGGCATATTCAGTAACCGGAAACACGTTACAATATCTATGGCAGGAAGGTGAAACTATATACGGACAACAAATCAGTGTCATTCATCGAGAAATGCGTTATANAAGAAGGATGCGAGAAGTGGAAAGAACGATTCCTAATACACGAAAATTTATTATATACTGTAGATACGAGGAGCGGGACCCCATGGAAAGTAGTCGTACCTCGGGAGTTGGAAGAGAAACTGATAACTTATGTCCACTTAGCAAAAGGTCATGCAGGAACTGACAAGTGTGTAGAGAGTATAAATGCAATGTTCCACCGCAAGAACTTGGGACGCAAAACACGGAAATTATTAATCATTTAGGTACTGTATCCTACATGAAGTTGCTATACAAA
>NW_019739226.1:39665-53473 GCF_002891405.2 Cryptotermes secundus | reverse complement strand
TTTGCTCAAATCTCTTACGGCTCATTAGTTTGCCGAAAATTGGAAATTCTAAGAATGGATCTGTTGACCAATACTCTTGTAGATTGTGCCTCCTTGTTTGTCCCATTAGAAAGATGATTGCAAAAAATTTCCTCATTTCAGCTGAAGTGACATCCACCCACTTCTGTCATAATGTTCATGGTGTTGGAGATAGTATCTGTTAGTTTCCTGACATAGCATGTCAAAGAAACTATCTCCAAAAAACAGTTCCGCTACTTCAGACACTTGCGTTGGGTCCGATGGAATTTGCTTCACCCCTGGATTTCCAGTAAACTGTCCCAAAGCAGGCGTTTTGTCTACTTTTCCCCATGTGGCTGTCCCCGCAATGTTGCTACCTGCACATTCATTGGAGCTACAGTCACTTTCACTTTCACTGTCTGTGGTCACAATTTTTGGTTCGCCCCTGCCACACTCACTCTCAGATTGTGAGTCGATATCACTAGCAGACTCACAAGGGACGTCAGATAGCTCATCGGTGAAGAAGTCAGATATTTCTTGTTCTCCAAGAAATCGCTTGGGTGTCAACCACTCTGGTCTTTGATCCATATTGAACTACTGACTGACAGCTTGCTACGCAAAGCTTGAAGAAAGAAAGGCATTTATTTTCCTTTGCAAGGGCATAGAGTTACAGCGAAGTCTAGTAACTGATTGGTCAGCAGACATTCCAGAGCCTTGTAACGCAGCTGCAAGCAGCTACGTGCTAGCTAGGTGGAGACAGAGAGATGTATAGTGTGTTGCAACTTATCGTGTTTAAGAAACCTGTTAATACAAGAGGGTACCCAAAAGAAACCGAACTTATTATTTTTTTTAACTTATTTATTCAAATTTTAAGCACAAACCTTCAATCCCCTTCAAAGTACTCTCCGCTTACACTAATACACTTGTCTGGTCTTTTATTCCATTTTTAAAAACATTGTCTAAATTCATCTTTTGAGATGCTTGAGAGCGCCTCCGTCGTTTTTTCCTTCACCTCAGCAACATCAGCAAAACGGTTTCCTTTCATGTCTCTTTTCATTTGAGGAAACAAAAAAAAGTCACACGGAGCAAGGTCGGGTGAGTATGGTGGGTAAGGAACGGGTCATACCATTTTTGGTCAAGAACTGTCGTACAGACAGGGCTGTGTGAGCAGGGGCATTGTCATGATGGAAAAACCAGGCACCCAACTGCCACAAATCTGGCCACTTCTGCCGCAAACTCTTGCGCAATCTTTTCAAAACTTCCAAGTAGAAAGCCTGGTTAACTGTCTGACCCTGCGGAACAAACTCTGAATGGACGACTCCTCTCACATCGAGAAAACAAATCAGCATTGTTTTCATGTTTGATTTCACCTGACGAGCTTTCTTGGGGCGAGGCGAACTTGAAGTCTTCCACTGGCTTGATTGTTGCTTTGATTCAGGATTGTAAGCATAGCACCAGGTTTCGTCACTGGTGATAATTTTTGAAAAAAAGTTTTGATCATTTCGGGACTCTTCTTTCAAAGCACAGCATGCTTCCACGCGACCTTGTTTTTGTTCAGCAGTCAGCAGTGGTGGCACGAATTTCGCAGCCACCCTTTTCATTCCCAAATATTCTGTCAAAATTCGCTGAACTGAGATCCAAGTCACTCCCGACAGCTCCACAATTTCTTCAGTGGTCCGGCTCGATCTTCCTTGATGATTTCACGAATTTTTTCAACATTTTCATGTGTTCGAGCCATTGCAAAAACGACGATCACACAAAACAGTTGTCACTATAAACTCTGCCGAAACTAGTCCTTACCTTCTGAAACAACGGTAGTCGGCTTATCGACTCAGGAATGTTAGCTCTATGCGCTCATAGCAGCAAAACGCGGTACTACAAAAGCTCTGCCCACAAAAAAATTAGTTCGGTTTCTTTTGGGTACCCCATGGTACTTGAACGGTCCGCCATGTTTAAAAGCGAAAAACCTTTTAAAGGGTGCTCGTTCCGCAAACTGTTAACATCTCACTGTACTGGGGCTTCAAACTTATTTCTCTTCCTATTAGGATTTTTCATGTTATTTACTCTCATTTTCCACGGTAATTTGAATGAACTTCAACCCATGCATGGTGAGGATCGACAATATTCCTGTGATGAGTGTGGTGAATCAATCAGTCAGCAGGTAATTCTGAGAGCACATCGGTGCATGCATAGTGGGGAGCAGCTAATTTGTTGTGATATATGTAAGAAGTCATTCAGTAAGCAGAGTACTCTGAAGACACATCAGCGCATACATAGTGGGGAGCATCTGTTTTGTTGTGATGTATGTAAGAAGTCATTCAGTCAGCAGAGTAATCTGAATTCACATCAGCGCATACATAGTGGGGAGAAGCCGCTTTGTTGTGATGTATGTAAAAAGTCATTCAGTCAGCAGGGTACTCTGAAGACACAGCAGCGCATTCATAGTGGGTAGCAGCTGTTTTGTTGTGATGTATGTAAAAAGTCATTCAGTTGGCAGAGTACTCTGAAGACACATCAGCGCATACATAGTGGGGAGCAGCCGTTTTGTTGTGATGTATGTAAGAAGTCATTCAGTCAGCAGAGTACTCTGAATTCACATCAGCGCATACATAGTGGGGAGAAGCCGCTTTGTTGTGATGTATGTAAAAAGTCATTCAGTCGCCAGAGTCATCTGAAGACACATCAGCACATACATAGTGGGGAGAAGCTGTTTTGATGTGATGTATTTAAAAAGTCATTCAGTCGCCAGAGTCATCTGAAGACACATCAGCACATACATAGTGGGGAGAAGCCGTTTTGTTGTGATGTATGTAAAAAGTCATTCACCGATAAAAGTACTCTAAAGACACATCGGCGTATACATAATGGAGAGAAGCCATTTTTTGTGATGCATGTAAAAAGTCATTCAGTACGCAGAGTACTCTGAAGACACATCAGCGCATACATAGTGGGGAGAAGCTGTTTTGTTGTGGTGTATGTAAAAAGTCATTCAGTCAGCAGAGTACTCTGAAGACACATCAGCACATACATAGTGGGGAGCAGCCGTTTTGTTGTGATATATGTAAACAGTCGTTCAGTCAGCAGAGTACTCTGAAGACACATCAGCACATACATAGTGGGGAGCAGCCGTTTTGTTGTGATATATGTAAACAGTCGTTCAGTCAGCAGAGTACTCTGAAGACACATCAGCGCATACATTGAATTGAATTGAATTGATTTACATTCTATAAATCCTAAGCAGGTTAGTACCTTTGGATACAGAACAAGTCAAAAGGTTACATAAATGAGTACAGGCAATTTTAGCTTAAAAATTAATATAACTTAATTTTACATCATTCTCTATTTACATTGAAGTATTCATCTAAAGAGTAGAAGGAATGAGCATGTAGATAATTCTTTAACTCTGATTTAAACTTTTTAGTATCATTGCCCAAGTTTTTAATACTTTGTGGCAGATTGTTGAACACTTTTATGCCAGTAAAGTAGACTCCTTTTGGATATACTGATAAAGTTGATGAGGGTAGGTGGAAGTTATATTTTTGTCTAGTATTCATGTTATAGACATCAGAATTTAATTTGAATTTATCTTTGTTGTAAACAACAAATAAGAGAAGCGATAATATGTATTGCGATTGAAGAGGTAGAATTTTTAATTTCTTAAATAATTCTCTACATGAATCTCTACTCCTACATCCTGTAATGATTCTAATTATATTCTTTTGTATTTTAAATTAGAGTGAAATCTTATAAACTGGTTGAAATTCTTTATTTTAACTTGAAAAATTCAAAGAATATTAGGGTAAAATTTATATTCATTTCGTTGAATTCGTTCAAAATTCAATGATTTTCCTTAAATCATCTTGGAATCATTCAAATTTCTTGAAATTACCCGAAATATTTTGTAAATCGTCAAAAAATTTGTTAGAATTCCAAAATTAGAGTGAAATCTTTCACAAAATAATTTATATTATTTATATTAAGTTGAAATCGAGAAAGAATTTTTTTATAATTACATGAATTAAGTTTAAGAATGTCAAAATTGGTACACAATTTTTTAAATTACCATGACATCCCTCAAAATGTGACTAAAATTAATTATTAATTAAATATCGTCAAATATTTTGATAGAATTCCATAAATTAAAGTTGAATCTTTGACAGATTTATGAAAATCGTTATATTAGCTTTAAATCTGGAACAATTCTCGGTCAAAATTTAAAAATTACATAGAAACCTTTCAAACCTGGTATATATTCTTTAAATTTAACTTAACATCAAACAAAATTGACTTAAATTTCCCGAATATAATGTGGAAATCGTCAATAATTGGGCAGAAAACCATTTAATAAGATGAAATCTTTCACATATTATCTGTAATTCCGTATATTGACGTGAAAACGTGGAAGAATTTTCGGAAAAATGTTCATAAAATAGGTTGAGTTCGTTAATAATTTGTTTAAATTCTTTAATTAACTTAGAGTTACTGAATAATTCATAAAAATTCATTAAATAATACAGCAATTATCAGAAATTTGAAGGAATTCCTTAAATTAGAATGAAATCTTTTATAATTAGGTTGAAATTCATAATTTATCTTGAAAAAGTCAATGGACTTTAGGATAAAATAATATACATTTCGTTGAACTCGTTGAAAATTCAATTAAATTCCTTAAATTAACTTCGAATCGTTAAAAATTTCGTGAAAGTACATGAAATATTATTTAAATCGTCAAAAAGTCTGCTAGAATTCTGAAAATTAGTGTGAAATCTTTCACAAAATAATTGATATTATTTATATTAAGTTGAAATCGAGAATTTTTTTTTATAACTAAATAAATTAGATTGAAAAAGGACAAAATTAGTAGAGAATTCCTTAAATTATGATGAAATCATTCAAAATTTGATTAAAATTAATTATTAATTAAATATCGTCAAATATTTTGATAGAATTCCATAAATTAAAGTGGATGCTTTGACAATTTGTTGAAATTCTTTATATTAACTTGAAATATGGAATAATTCTTGGTGAAAATTTCATAAATTACGTTGAAATCTTTCATAGCCTGGTACATATTGGTTAAATTTAACTTTACATCAATCAAAATTCGCATAAATTTCCGTAATATTATGTAGAAATCGTCAATAATTTGGACAGAAATCATTTAACAAGTTGAAATCTTTCACATATTATCGGTAATTCATTACATTAACGTGAAATGGTCAAACAATTTTGGGAGAAATATTCATAGAAAATAGGTTGTGTTCGTTAATAATTTGTTTAATTCTTTTAATTAACTTAGAATGACTGAACATTTTATTAAAATTCATTAATTTTTATATCAATTATCAGAAATTTTAAGGAATTCCTTAAATTAGAATGAAATGTTTCATAATTAGTTTCAAATTCTTTGTTTAACTTGAAAACGTAAAACTTAAGTTAAATTATATTGATTTCGTTGAATTCTTTCACAATTCAATAAAATTCTTTCAATTAACTTCAAATCGTTAAAAATTTCGTGAAATCACCTGAAATATTATGTAAATCGTCAAAAAGTCTACTAAAATTCTAAAAATTAGTGTGAAATCTTTCACAAAATAATTGATATTATTTATATTCGGTTGAAATCGAGAAAGAATTCTTTTAAAATTACAGGAATTAGGTTTAAGAAGTTCAAATTTAGTTTATAATTCCTTAAATTATCATGACATGCCTCAAAACATGATTAAAATTAATTAATAATTTAATATGGTCAAAAAATTGGAAAGATTTCCATAAATTAATTTAGAATCTTTGGAAATTTGTTTAAATTCTTTATATTAACTGTAAATCTTGAACAATTCTCCGTCAAAATTTCATAAATTACATTGAAATCTTTCAAACCTTGTTTATATTCGTTAAATTTAACTTAACATCAATCAAAATTGACTTAAATTTCCCGAACATAATGTGGAAATCATTAATAATTTGGACAGAAAACTAATTAATAAAATAAAATCTTTCACATATTGTATGTAATTTATTATCTTAACGGGAAATCGTCAAAGAGTTTTCAGAAAAAATTCATAAAATATGTTGAGTTCGTTCATAATTTGTTTAATTGTTTTAATTAACTTAGAATGACTGAACATTCTATTAAAATTCATTAAATGGTATAGAAAATATCAGAAATTTGAAGGAATTCCTTAAATTTGAGTGAAATCTCTTATAAATTGGTTAACACTCTTTATTTTACTTGAAAATACCAAAGAATTTTAGGTTAAAATTATATTCATTTCGATGAATTCGTTCAAAATTCAATTAGAATTTCCTAAATTCACTTGGAATCGTACAAAAATTCTTTAAATTTACTGAAATATTTTGAAATCAACAAAAATCTGCTTGATATCCCAATATTAGTGTGAAATCTTCCACAATTTAATTGATATTATTTATATTAATTTGAAATCGAGAAAGAATTATTTTTAATATTACATGAATTAGGTTGAAGGATGTCAAAATTAGTTTAGAATTCCTTAAATTATCCTGAAATCCCTCAAAATTTGATAAAAATTAATTAATAATTTAATATCGTCTAATATTTGGATAGAATTCCATAAATTGAATTGGAATCTTTTAAAGATTTATGAAAATTCATATACTAACTTGAAATCTGGAATATTTCTCGTTCAAAATTTCATAAATTACGATGAAATCTTAAAGAACTTTGTTTATATTAATTAAATTTAACTTAACATCAATCAAAATTGACTAAACATTCCCTATATAATGTGGAAATCGTCAATAATTNTGTTTGAGTTCGTTAATAATTTGTTTAAATTCTTTAATTAACTTAGAATGATTGAACATTTTATAAAAATTCATTAAATAATATAGCAATTATCAGAAATTTGAAGGAATTCCTTAATTAGATTGAAATCTTTTATAATTAGTTTGGAATTAAGCTATATTTTCATGACCAGGTCAATTACATTTTCTCTCAATGTTGGAAACTGTTGGGTTTAGTTCGTAACATTACCTACAATTTCTCTTCACTAAACTGTATGTTCAGCTTGTACACTACGTTAGTTAGGTCTAAGCTTGAATATGCGTCCCTAGTCTGGATTTCGATTACGTCAACTGATGCCAACAAGCTGGAACGCATCCAGCAGAGGTTTGCGGCCCTTTGTTTTAAACGTTTCTTTCCTCAAGATCATTACAATTATTCTCTTGCTCTTGAGGATTTAAAATTACATACTTTATGTACTAGGAGACATCGCCTTGATGCTCTCTTTCTTATTCAAGTTTATTTTGGCTCTAAATTCTGCCCTTCTGTCCTGGAAATTGTTGGTCTCCAAGTTCCTGCTCGGTATATCAGAGATTTTTGCATTGTTCAATGTTTGCTCCTTATTTAAAAATTGTCCCTCTGTTAGATCCGCAGCAGCTGCTAATGCTGTCTGCAGTGATGTTGACGTATTCGAAGCCAGGAATGTTATTAAGTTATTATTACTGTCATAATTATCAGCTATTTGTTTGTTTACATTTACTTTTATTCATTAATATTTCTTCCAAGTTCTTACCTGTAATTTGTATTTGACTTTTAAGGAAATCCTTAAAAAATCTGATAAGTACAATATTGTAACGTGTTTACGTTACCGAAGACGCCGTAGAGATGGTTAATTGGGTTTATTTAACAATCTACAACTAACGGCTACAATTAATTATCTCACAGTTGCGGGGTTTCACACTTTATAACCCTAAGCGCATTAATCTGTTAACACTGTTGCGGGGTTTCACGACTTATAACCCTATGCGCAAATCAGTTCACTCTGTCTTCAGTAGTCTACACGTTTACAGTAGGGGAGCTAGGTATCACTGTATCACACGCTCCCAATTACACAATCACACACACGTCCGGTTCCTCTTTCCGCGACGGCTGCTATACTCCAACAGTAGTCGGCTGACTGGAGAACTGTTGATAACACACTCTCGTAGGCTTGCTCGGAACTATCTTCGGCGATGGCCACGTTATAACTCGGCGGCTGTCACAGTACAACTGAAGTCGCCGTCCGCTACAGTAGAACTCTCTGGTAGCCACATTAGAACTGCCTGGTACCAGCTGTGCAGCTTACTTATATAGCTGCAGTGCTTGCCGGTGGCGTAATGAGTGCCACGTCACAGTAGGAAGCTGACTCACCCGCCGCGTCACTGCTAGTGTGGGGGGGGGGCTCGGCTTTGCGCAACATGTCACAATATTATTTAATGAATTTTAATACAATGTGCAGTCATTCTAAGTAAATTAAAAGAATTTAAACAAATTTTTAACAAACCCAACTTATTTTATGAACTTTTTCCCGAAAATTCTTTGACGATTTCACGTTAATATAAAAAATTTCAGACAATATGTGAAATATTTCATCTTATTCTTTGGTTTTCTCTCCAAATTAATGACGATTTCCACATTATATTAGGGAATATTTAATAAACTTTGATTGATGTTCAGTAAATTTTAACGAATATACACCTTATTTTGAAAGATTTCAACGTCATTTATGAATTTTTACAAAAAATTGTTCCAGATTTCAAGTTAGTATAAAGAATTTTAACAAATTTTTCAAAGATGCCAATATAACTTATGGATTTTTTTAAATATTTGACGATATATAATTAATAATAAATTTTATGAAATTCTGAGTGATATCACGATAATTTAAGGAAATCAAAACTAATTTTGACCTTCTTCACCCTAGGTCATGTAAATTTAACCAAAAATTCTTTCTCGATTTCAACTTAATATAAATAATATAACTTATTTTGTGAAAGATTTCACACTAATTTTGTTAATTCTATCAGATATTTGTATGATTTTCATAATATTTCAAGAAATTTAAAGAAATTTTGAACAATTCGAAGTTAATTAAATGAATTGTAATTGAAATTTGAACGAATTCACCGAAATGTATATAATTTGAAACTAATATTCTTTGACTGTTTCAATTCAAAATAAAGGATTTCAACCAATTTATAAAATATTTCAGTCTAATTTAAGGAATTCCTTCAAATTTCTTATAATTACTCAATTAATTAATGAATTTTAATAAAATGTTCAGTCATTCTAAGTTAATTAAAAGAATTTAAACAAATTATGAAAGAACTCAACATATTTCATGAAATTTTTTTCGAAAATTCTTCAACGATTTCACGTTAATACAAGGAATTACAGATAATATGTGAAAGATTTCATCTTATTAAATGGATTTCTGTCAAAAGTATTGATAATTTCGACATTATATTAGGGAAATTTAAGTCCATTTTGATTGATGTTTAGTTAATTTTTAAGAATATAAACCAGGTTTTGAAAGATTTCAAAGTAATTTATGAAATTTTGACCGAGAATTATTCCAGATTTCATGTTAATATAAAAATTTTCAAAAAATTGTCAAAGATCCCACTTTTATTTATGGTAATCTATCCAATTTTTTGATATTTAATTATTAATTAATTTTAATCAAATTTTGAGGGACTTCATGATAATTTAAGGAATTCTAAACAAATTTTGACTTTCTTCAAAATAATTGAAGTAATTTTAACCAAAAATTCTTTCTCGACTTCAACTTAAAATTAATAATATTGTGACATGTTGCGCAGCGAAGGACCCCTACCTCCCCAGGTGCACGTGGCGGTAACGTAGCGCTAGAGTAATAGGCGAGTCATCACCCCGCCACTCTCCCTGCGGTGACGTCACGAGCGGAGCCGAAGATAGCCGAGCCTCCGCAATCGGGTAGCTATGCAACGCGAGTCGACAGCGGTGACGTAAGAGGATGACGTGGCACTCATTACGCAACAGGCAAGCACTGCGGCTATATAAGTGAGCTGATCAGCGGCTGCGAGTCAGTTGAAATGTGGCTACCGCAGAGTCGAGCAGTAACGTGGCCATCGCCGAAGACAGTCCTCGAGCCACCTCCGAGAGTTCTGAGCAAGCCGACGTGTCAGTGTGTTATCAACAGTTCTCCAGTCAGCCGACTACAGTTGGAGTATAGCAACCGTCGCGGAAAGAAGAACCGGACGTGTGTGTGATTGTGTAATTGTGAGTGTGTGATACAGTGATACATAGCTCCCCTACTGTAAACGTGTATACTACTGAAGACAGAGTGAGCTGCTTTGCGCATAGGGTTATAAATCGTGAAACCCCGCAACTGTGTTATAATTAATTGTAGCCGTTTCTTGTAGATTGTTGAATAAATCAATTAACCATCTCTACGGCGTCTGCAGTAACGAAACACGTTACAATATCAATTATTTTGTGAAATATTTCACACTAAATTTGTTAATTGTAGCAGACTTTTTGATGATTTACAAAATATTTCAACAAATTTAAAGAAATTTTGAACGATTCGAAGTTAATTTAATGAATTTCAATTGAAATTTGAATGATTTCAAAGAAATGTATATAATTTAAAAAAAATTATCTTTAAATTTTTCAAGTTAAATAAAGAATTTCAACCAATTTATAAAAGATTTTACCATAATTTTAGGAATTCCTTCAAATTTCTTATAATTACTATATTAATTAATGAATTTTAAAATGATGTTCAGTAATTCTAAGATAATTAAAAGAATTTAAAAAATTATGAAAGAATTCAACCTATTTTATGAATTTTTTTCGGAAAATTCTTTGACGATTTCACGTAATTATAAGGAATTACATAAAAATGTGGAAGATTTCATCTTATTAAATGGTTTTTCCGTCAAAATTATTGACGATTTCTACATTATATTAGGGAAATTTAAGTCAAATTTGATTGATGTTAAGTTTAAATTTAACGAATATAAACAATGTTTTGAAAGATTTCGACGTAATTTACGAAATTTTGAGTAAGAATTATTCCAGATTTCAAGTAAATATAAAAATTAGAAATTTTTCAAAACTCCACTTTAATTTATGGAATTCTATACAAATGTTTGAAGTTTTTAATTAATAATTAATTTTAATTAATTTTTTAGTGTTGTGTTGATAATTTAACGAATTCTAAACTAATTTTTACCTTCTTCAAAGAAAGATATACTACTTTAATCAAAATTTTCTTTTCGATTTTAACTTAAAATAAATAATATCACTTATTTTGTGAAAGATTTCACACTAATATTGGGAATTCTAGCAGACTCTTTGACGATTTTCATAATGTTTCTGGAAGTTTGAAGAGATTTTGAACAATTCGAAGTTAATTTAAGAAATTGTAATTGAATTTTGAAAGAATTAATCAAAATATATATAATTTCAACCTAATAATCTTTGACTTTCTCAAGTTAAAGTAAAGAATTTCAACGAAATTATGAAAGATTTCACTCTAATTTTAGGAAATCATTCAAATTTCTGATAAGTACAATATTATTTAATGAATTTTAATAAAATGTTCAGTCATTCTATGTAAATTAAAAGAATTTAAAAGATTATGAACGAACTCATCCTACTTAATGAAATTTTTTCCGAAAATTCTTTGATGATTTCACGTTAAAATGAGGAATTACAGAAAATACATGAAAGAGTTCATCTTATTAAATTGTTTTCTGTCAAAATAATTGATGATTTCTACTTTATATTAGGGAGATTTAAGTCAATTTTGATTGATATTAAGTTAAATTTAACGAATATAAAACAGGATTTGTGAAGATAACACAGTAATTTACGAAATTATGAACAAGAATTATTCCCGATTTCAAGTTAATATAAAGAATTTCATCAAATTTAAAAGATTCCACTTTAATTTATGGAAATCTATACAATTTTTTTACTATATTAAATTATTATTTAATTTTAATCAAAATTTGAGGGTTTACATTATAATTTTAGGAATTCCAAAGTAATTTGGACCTTCTTCAACTTGAATCATGTAATTTTTACCAAGAAATCTTTCTTGATTTCAACTTAAAATCAATAATATCAATTATTTTGTGAAAGATTTCACAATAATTCTATGAATTCTAGCAGACTTTTTTACGATTTACACAATGGTTCAAAAAATTTAAAGAAACTCTGAAAGATTCGAAGTTAATTAAATGAATTGTAATTGAAATTTGAACGAATTCAACGAAATGTATATAATTTGAACCTAATATTCTTTGAATTTTACAAGTTAAAATAAAGAAATTCAATCAATTTATTAAAATTTCACTCTAATTTAAGGAATTCCTTATAATTTCTTATAATTACTCAATTAATTAATGAATTTTAATAAAATGTTCAGTCATTCTAAGTTAATTAAAAGAATAAAATATTGTGAAAGAACTCAACTTATTTTATGAAATTTTTTCGGAAAATTCTTTGACGATTTCACGTTAATATAAGGAATTACATACAAGTTGTGGAAGATTTCATCTTATTAAATGGTTTTTCCGTCAAAATTATTGACGATTTCTACATTATATTAGGGAAATTTAAATCATTTTTGAATGATGTTAATTTAAATTTAAGGACTATAAACATTGTTTTGAAAGATTTCGACGTAATTTACGAAATTTTTAGTAAGAAGGATTACAGATTTCAAGTAAATATAAAAATTACAAATTTTTCAAAATTCCACTTAAATGTATGGAATTCTATACAAATATATGAAGATTTTTAATTAATAATTAATTTTATTCAATTTTTTAGTCTTGTCATGATAATTTAAGGAACTCTAAACTAATTTTGACCTTCTTCAACCTAAGACATATTATTTTAACCAATTTTTTTTTTCCAATTTTAACTTAAAATAAATAATGTCACTTATTTTGTAAACGATTACACATTAATATTGGGAATTTTAGCAGACTATTTGAAGATTTACATAATGTTTCTGAAAGTTTGAGGGAATTTTGAACGATTCGAAGTTAATTTAAGAAAGTTTAATTGAATTTAAACGAATTCAACGAAATATATGTAACTTTTACCTACAATTCTTCAAATTTTTAAGTTAAAGTGAAGAATTTCAACGAAATTATGTACGATTTTTAACTCTAATTTAAGGAAATCCTGCAAATTTCTGATAAGTACTATATTATTTAATGAATTTTAATAAAATATTCAGTCATTCTATGTTAATTAAAATAATTTAAAATATTATGAACGAATTCATCATATTTAATGAAATTTTTTCCGAAAATTCTTTGACGATTTCACGTTAAAATGAGGAATTACAGATAATACGTGAAAGATTTCTTATTTTGAATTGTTTTCTGTCAAAATAATTGATGATTTTATCATTATATTAGGGAGATTTGAGTCAATTTTAATTGATATTAAGTTAAATTTAACGAATATAAATCAAGTTTTGTTAAGATTTCACAGTAATTTAAGAAAATTTGAACAAGTGTTATTCCCGACTTCAAGTTAATATAAAGAATTTCATCAAACTGTCAAAGATTCCACTTTAATTTATGGAAATCTATCAAATTTTTTGACGATATTAAATTATTAATTAATTTTAACCAAATTTTGAAAGATTTCATGATAATTTAAGGAACCCTAAACAAATTTTGACCGTCTTCAACCAAATTCATTTAATTTTAAAAGAAATTCTTTCTCGATTTCAACTTAATATATGTAATATTAATAATTTTGTGAAAGATTTCACAAAACTTTCGGGAATTCTACCCGACTTTTTGACGATTTACATAATTTTTCAGGAAATTTATTGAATTTTTTAACGTTTCGTAGTGAATTTAAGAAATTTTATTTGAATTTTGAACGAATACAACGAAATGTATATAATTTTTACATAAAATTCCTTCAATTTTTCAACTTACAATAAAGAATTTCAACGAAATAAAGAAAGATTTTACTCTAATTTAAGGAA
>NW_019739226.1:24408-39585 GCF_002891405.2 Cryptotermes secundus | reverse complement strand
CTTCAGTCTGCGTTACCGTGTCTCACGGTGTTGTCGCTTGCAGATTTACCTATACTTTTTCTTCAACCCTGAAGATGGGGGCGATACGTTCCTCCGAAACGTCGGTTAACACCACATATACACGGCGCCAAAGCCCAGAAGACTGCTTTCTTCAATTTATAAAATATTTCACTCTAAATTAAGGAATTCCTTCAAAATTCTTATTATTACCCAATTAATTAATGAAATATAATAATGAGTTCAGTCATTCTAAGTTAATTAAAAGAATTTAAACAAATTATAAAGAACTCAAAATTTTATGAAATTTTTCCGAAAATTCTTTGACGATTTCACGTTAATATATGGAATTACATACAATATGTGGAAGATTTCATCTTATTAAATGGTTGCTGTCAAATTATTGACGATTTCTACATTATATTAGGGGAATTTAAGGCAATTTTGATTGAGGTTAAGTTAAATTTAACGAATATAAAACAGGTTTTGTTAAATTTTCAAAGTAATTTACGCAATTTTGACCAAGAATTATTCTAGATTTCAAGTTAATATAAAGAATTTCAAAATAATTTCAAAGATTTGATTTTAATTTATGGAATTCTATCCAAATATTTGACGATATTTAATTAATGATTAATTTTACTCAAATTTTGAGGGATATCATGATAATTAAAGTAATTCTCAACAAATTTTGACCTTCAAACAAAGTCATATTATTTTAACCAAGAATTCTTTCTTGAAATTAAATGAAATTAAATATCACATATTTCGCACTATAATTGAGAATTTTAGCAGACTTTTTCAATTTACATAATGTTTCTGTAACTTTGAACAAATTTTGAACGATTGGAAGTTATTTTAAGAAATTTTAATTGAATTTTGAACGAATTCAACGAAACATATATAATTTTAACATAAAATTCTTTGATTTTCAAGATAAGATATACAATTTCAAACAAATTATTAAAGATTTCACTCTAATTTAAGAAATTCCTTTAATTTCCGATGATTTCTATATTTTTTAATAAATTTTATTAAAATGTTCAGTCATTCTAAGATAATTAAAAGAATTTAAACGAATTATGAACGAACTCAACCTATTTTATGAAAGTTTTCCCAAAAATTCTTAGACGATTTCACGTTAATATGAGGAATTACAGACAATATGTGAAAGATTTTATCTTATTAATTGGTTTTCTGTCCAAAATTATTGACGATTTCCACATAATTTTAGGGAATTTTAAGACAATTTTGATTGATAATAAATTACATTTAACGAACACTGTCACGTATTTGGCGTATAACGCGACAAATAACTTCACGCCGTATCTGGTATAGCGAATTTTATTTCATATTCGCACTTACAATCACACAATTGACAGTTTTAGAACTACTGCTATCTGCAGTATCACAATTAGTACACTCCAAATGCCACAATACAACTGACTAGTTGCTGGCTAACTCGGAACTAACTCGGAGGTAGCTCCAGGACTGACTCGTAGGTAGCTCCAGGACTGACTGACTCTGAATAGCCTTCGCTGCTCCTTATGTAGCCTCGGTCGGACAACTGTCGTCTGGTGCCGTGTTGCTAGCCACGCTGTCCGGAGTTGTTGACTGCTGCCTAGCAACCGCGATATCCCTCGGTGACGTCACCGCTGCTGACTCACTTTGCATAGCTTCAAGGTTGCGGGGACTCGGCTAACGTCAGCTCCGCTCGGCTCACTTCGGCTCCGCTCGTGACGTTACCGCGCGTTGCATAGCTACCAGGATGCGGGGTGATTACTCGCCTATTACGCGAGCGCCACGTTACCGCTACGTGCAGCTGGGGAGGTAGGGGTCAACATGTCACAATATATACAAAGTTTTGAAAGATTTCAAAGTTATTTATGAAATTTTGACCTAGAGTTTTTCCAGATTTCAACTTAATATTAAGAATTTCAACAAATTTTTAAAGATTCCACATTAATTTATGGAATTCTATTCAATTTTTTTATATTTAATTATTAATTAATTTTAATCAAATTTTGGGGGATTTCACGATCATTTAAGGAATTCTAAACTAATTTTGACCTTCTTGAATCTAAGTCATGTAAATTTAACCAATAAATCTTTCTCGATTTCAAATGAATATAAATAATATCAATTATTTTGTGAAAGATTTCACACTAATTTTAGGATATCTAGCCGACATTTGATTTACATAATATTTCAGGAAATTTAAAGGAATATTAAACAATTCTAGGTTAATTTAAGGAAATTTAATTGAATTTTGAACGAATTTAACGAAATGTATATAATTTTAACTTAAAATTCCTTGAATTTTTCAAGTTATAATAAAAATTTCAACGAAATATAAAAGATTTCACCCTAATTTAAGAAATTCCCTCAATACTCTGATAAATACTATGTTATTTAATGAATATTAATAAGATGTTCAGTCATTCTATGTTAATTAAAAGAATTTAAAACTTATGAACGAACACAACCTACATAATGAAACTTTTTCCAAAAATTCTTTGAGGATTTCACGTTAATATGAGGAATTACAGACAATATGTGAAAGATTTCGTCTTTCCAATTGGTATACTGTCAAAATAATTTACGATTTCTACATTATATTAGGGAAATGTAAACTAAATGTTGATTGATATTTAGTTAAATTTAACGAATATAAAACAGGTTTTTGTGAAGATTTCACCGTAATTTTCGAAATTTTGACCAAGAATTATTACCGATTTTAAGTCAATATAAAGAATTTCATCAAATTGTCAAAGATTCCACTTTAATTTAAAGGAAAATGTATACAATTTTTTGACGATATGAAATTAATTTTAATTCAATTTTGAGGGATTTCGTGATAATGTAAGGAATTCTAAACAAATTTTGACTTTCTTCAACTAAATTCATATCATCATCATCATCATCATCAGTAATCTGTCAAGACGACAGGTCCACAGTCTCTTTCAAAACAATTCCTCCACTTAATGCGATCTAGAGCTTTCTCCTTCAAATGACAGTATCCTCTTCTGTCCCCAAGGTCATCCAGCATCTTCTTACGTCTTCTTCCTCGTCTTCTTGTCACTTCTATCCGCCCATCTATCTTTCCTTCGATAGCTTCTTTTAGAAGGCAGTTTCTGCGTAAAACATGACCAATCCAATTAGCCTTCCGTTTTCTTATTTCATGTAGGATATTCCTCTGCTCACTGACTCTAATTAACACTTCTTCATTTCTCACATAATCGGTCCAACTGATCTTCTCCATTCTTCTCCAACACCACATTTCGAAACTTTCCAGATGTTTCTGATCTACTGCCCTAAGTGTCCATGTTTCAGCCCCATACAGAGCTATGCTCCAAATGTAGCATTTCACTAGTTTCTTCCTCAAATTTAAGTCCAATTTGCTGGTAAAAAGATTCTTCTTCTTGCTAAATGCAGCTTTTGCCATGGCAATCCTGGATTTAATTTCACAAGTACACCTTCCATCATCTGTTAACAAGCTACCCAAATATTTAAAACATTTCACATTCTCCACTTGTTTTTGGTCTATCTTTATTGTGACTGGGGTTGGTTGTCTCGAAATTTTCATTACTTTTGTTTTCTCCACATTCATTTCCATGCCATAGCACCTTCCAATTTCAATTAGTCTATCAATCATGCCCTGTAGCACAGTTTCTTCCTTAGCCATTAACACAAGGTCATCTGCATATTTCACAGTTTGAATAATTTGCCCTCCTACTTTGAAGTCACCGAGCCCATCCAGAGCTTCCTTGGTAAGGCATTCGCTGTACAAGTTGAACAGAATTGGTGATAAACAGCATCCTTGTCGAACTCCTCTTCCAATCTGCACACTTCCTGTCTCCCCCCTGTCCAGTCGTACTCTAACTTTCTGATCCATGTACAATTTGCTAATCAATCTTCTTTCATGCCAATCGATACCTGTTTCTTTCAGGATCTGCATTAATTTGGTCCAGTTTACCCGGTCAAATGCCTTCTGCCAGTCTATGAAGCAAACACACAGTTCTTCATCTATCTCCAAAGTTCGTTCCGCTATAATTCTCATCATCCCAATTGCATCCCTGGTTCCTTTTCCTCTTCTAAATCCAAACTGATCTTCTCCAAGTACATCCTCTATTTTCCTTTCAATTCTTCTTTTAAGTATCTTTGCTATTATCTTTGCTGTATGTGCAATAAGACTTATTGTGCGATGGTCGCTGCATTTTGTAGCTTTTGTCTTTTTCTTTAAGGCAATCATTGTAACTTCTGTAAAGTCCTTGGGCCACTCTCCACTTTCATATATGGTGTTCATTAGTTTTGTCAGTGTTTTCAAACCACCTTCTCCCAGTAACTTGAGCACATCTCCAGGTACATCATCATCTCCTGTAGCCTTTCCCTTCCTCATTTCCTTGATAGCTTTTTCCACCTCACTTTGTAAAATATATGGTCCTTTCTCGTCTGTATCTACTTCTTCTTCCGGTTCAACTTCTAAGGTTTCTGGCCGATTAGGTCGATCATATAGTTCTGAAATATAATTTTCCCAAATTTTCAGCACTTGCCTCTGATCTACTATTCTATTCCCCTGGGAGTCTTCGATGCCAACATTTTGTGAAAGATTTCACACAAATTTTGGGAATTCTAGCAGGATTTTTTAAGATTTACAAAATGTTTCAAGAAATTTAAAGATATTTGTCAACGATTCGAAGTTAATTTAATGAATTTTAATTGAAATTTGAACGAATTCAACGAAATTCCCATTTCTGACACCAGTGTAGCGTATTGGGTGTATATAATCCCACTTCCGACACCAGTGTAGCGTGTTTTGTGTGTCACGCTACAAATAAGTTCACGCCGTCGTTTGGCATAGCGAGTTTATTCCTTCGCTCATTTACACACACTTTACAATCATTCCCGTCTGCAGTGTCACAATCACTGCTTACAATAACTCGGCGATGCTGGACTATCTCTGCTGGCGGTTATCCCAAGACTGACTTCCAAGATGGCTCGATCACGACTGGCTTCTTAGCTGGCTCGACGAAGACTGAAGACTTCTCGTCGAAGCTGGGCCTTTATAACCTTGGCCGCTGCTATGCAAATGAACCCTGTTATAGCAGTGGAAACGTTACATTGTTGGCTCCGCGTTTCCTACGCAATAACCCATTGTTATAACCATGGAGACTCCTGTTAGAACTACAATGGAGCAATTGTTTCCAATGCAACGGGCTATTCTAGCGTTTCCATAGAAGTTACTCTTCTGGGCTGCCGATACGTTACAGTATATAATTTGAACGTAATATTCTTTGAGTGTTTCAATTCAAAATAAAGAATTACGAACAATTTATAAAATATTTCACTCTAAATTAAGGAATTCCTTGAAATTTCTTATAATTACTCAATTAATTAATGAAATACAATAATATGTTCCGTGATTCTAAGTTAATTAAAAGATTTTAAACAAATTATGAAAGAACTCAACATATTTCATGAAATTTTTTCCGAAAATTTTTGTCGATTTCAAGTTAATACAAGGAATTGCAGACAATATGTGAAAGATTTCATCTTATTAAATGGATTTCTGTCAAAATTATTGATGATTTCTACATTATATTATTCTACATACATTATTCTATATTCTACATTATATTATTATAACCAAAAATTGCTGAGTGAGCGAGCTATTCTTGCGGCCAAGAAGAAAGACGTCTACGAACTTAACAATATGATTCAGTCTAACATTCAATGCGAGGCAGTCACATACAAGTCCGTTGACACTGTTGTGGAAGTAGATGAAGCGGTTAATTATCCAAGAGAATTTTTGTAATTCACTCGATCTGACAGGGATACCACCGCACGTACTGCAATTGAAAATAGGCGTGCCAATTATATGTTGCGAAATATCTACCAGCCAAAGCTATGCAACGGCACGCGGCTTGCAGTAAAAGAAATTATTGAGCAACATCGTAGAAGCAATAATCTTGACAGGACTTTCAAAAGTGAAGATGTCCTCATTTCTCGAATTCCTATGATTCCAACTAAGAGACTGCAATTCCCAATTCGATTGGCGTTTGCAATCACCATCAACAAACTCAAGGCCAATCTTTAGAATTGTGTGGTTTAGATCTAGACACGGATTGCTTCTCACATGAACAATTATATGCTGCGTGTTCTAGAGTCGGCAAACCAGACAATCTCTATATCTGCACAGAAAATGGAACAACAACAAAATATTGTATACCCGCAAGCATTGTGAAATTAAACATATTAGAAACGTGCGCTTTCTCTTTTCTTTCTTTTCCATTTAACCAGACTGAGCCACAGCAACGCGTGGCCGGGTACAGCTAGTTATTAATAAGAGTGGATTGCAGGACATGTTCTATCTTCTGGGAGTGATACTGTGTAGCCCACATAAGATCAACTGACATTTCAGAGGTTGAAGACCTAGGCAAGCAAGAACACAGCACGAAGCAGAAAACAATGGTTGGTAGTATTAACATGGCAGACGACAAAGCAGTATAGATTCAGATTACTTGGTTCACCTGTTACAGTACCCAGACTGCTTACCTTAGTATCCCTATGCTCAAAGAAGTCCTGTCACACTCTCTCTGCATGTGGCTGGAGAGCACTGTCAGCAACAGGTGCACACACTCAGTAGCAACATACACAGCATATAACTGAGACATCCTCTGGATTTCCTTAGTCCCTCCATCCAAATGTCAGGATAGTACCTCAGTTAGGCCATGGCCACTTCCTTCCAATTCATCATTCACCGTACTACCCCTGTGATACATAGTCACAATACTGTCAGCATTGTATCAGGGGCAGTCAAATGAAAACGGGTCAGAAGCCAAAACATATTAAAGAACATTTCTTACCTCAAAAGTAATCTCCAAAACTGTTAATAAATTTATCCCACTGAGAGATAGGGCAGTCAATCCCTTTCTTGAAAAAGCTTGTGGGCTGTCTGCGGAACCACATCTTTACCCAGCCACACACATCTTTGTCCGATGCAAACCGATGTCCGTGAATGTCTCTTCAGGTCTCCAAAATTGTGAAAATCACATGGGGAGTTCTGGGCTGTAGGGGGGATGTTGAAGCACTTCCCAACCAAATTCCTGTAGCATATTCCTCACAGAGTTGATAGTGTGGGGGCGTGCATTATCATCAAGAAAGGTAATGCCATTCGATAGCATTCCAGGGCGTTTTTACTTTATGGCATGTCTCAGTTTCTTCAAAGTGTCTTCATAGGGCTGTGCACTGATTGTGGCACCATGCTCGAGAAATTCGACAAGCAGAGGGCCCTTGCAGTCGAAGGTCATCATCATCACTTTACCGGAACTTGTGTGTACTGCTTTGGATTTCTTCGGTGGGGGAGAATTCACGCGTTTCCACTGTTGGCTCTGCCGTTTGCTCTCAGGTTCAAAATGGTGGCACAAGTTTCATCCCCAGTGGCAATGCGGGATAGCAAAGCATACTCTTCGTCATGGTATCGTTGCAAGTGACCCAGTGATGCAGCCATTCTCTCAGTCTTCTGTTCATCCATGAGTTGATGTGGAACCCACTGCGCGCAGATTTTGTGGTATAACAGGTGTTTTGTCACAATGGCGTGTACGGAACCGTGACTTATTCCCATCAAAAGACTAATTTCTTCCACAGTAATCTGTCGGTTTGGCCGGATATGAACATCCAATGCAGCAATAACATCAAGTGTGATGACATGGTGAGCCTGTCCTATGCCAGCATCATCTTGCAGTGACACATGTCCCTCTCAGAGTCTCTTATGCCAAGCCAGCACATGCAAACGTGGCATGCTGTGTTCGCCGTAAACAACAGATATGTGACTATAAATTTCTCGTCCTCCAACTCCTTCAGCAGTCAAAAAGGGCACTACACTTCGCTGTTTTTCTTTACCTGCCTCTATTACTGATGTTGAACGACCACACATAGCGCTAACCTTACTTCCAGCACAATAAACAAACGACTAGTGTGAAGGGCACGTTGTTACTGTGTTTTTCCGAGTGCCCACCAGATGTTCGTACCATAAGCAAATTCCAGTGTTACTAAGTTGCGCGTCGTGTGAGTTATGCGTGGTGACCCACTTTCATTTGAGTGTCCCTTATAAAATAAAAGTGTGTACAGTTAGTCACTGACTGCATGTAATGAAAATGTTGTCTTGTTTGCTTCACTTAACGACAGAGCTGCAGCTGAGCAGAGATGTGTGAATGGTAAGTTGCAAAGGATATGGAAGGCTGTTACCAGACTGTTACTGGTGGTCATGACAAATGCAATGAGTAAACCAAAACATGAAAATATGACAATAAGCAATGCTCCACGTATATTCAAGGGGAGATGGGTATGAATATTCTTGGGAACCTGCTGTCTCCATCTTCAGGGGGACTACCCACAATATCACAACCCATAAGACAGTAATCTACATATTCAGTGTATGTTCAGAAACTGGCCCAACAAGTTGAAGTATGCCTTCAGTGTGATGGCTGTCCCACTGAATTTGCCTATAAACACTTAAAGTTCACATTTTAGTGCAACTTTAGGTTACTTTGTATTTCGGACTTCTTTATACAGGCTCATTATGCCACATATTAGAACAGCTATTCTCAATCTTTTTGGTGTGTGTACCAACATCCACTTCGTAAAAAAACAAATCTAATTTCCAATCTACATTTTAGTATGGATACTCTGAAATTAGAGTTTAACTGAATATACAGATTATTAAAACGACAGCTTCACTACATTCTCTGTTAAGTGGAGCACCTCTGGTCCACACGGTACATACACCTTAGGCATAGACACATGCACTGTCGATAACATAATTACTAAAACCTGTAATAAAATCCACATCTAAAATTTATGTAGGCACATTCAAGTGACTTACGTGGCCGCGCCATAGCTAAATCGGTTAGTCGCTGGCTTCCCACCACGGCGGCCCAGGTTCGATCCCAGGTCTGGTATACCTTGCATAAATTCCATTCAATGTAGTAAATTCATAAATTGTGGATGGTGCCCATGAAGTACAAGTGCCCTTACCCGGTCAATGTGTGAGTGAGGGTAACTGAAAAATTACGGAGCAGCAGTTGTGGCGCCTACTCAGACAGACCTACGCCTCCTCTCATTGAGAGCGTATTTCCAAACACATGAATGGTCTTGCAAAGAAGAAAACTTCAACCATATATCCTGATGGCGACTGAAACCAAGAACAACTTTGCTGGTGAAAACCAGCAGCAATTTAGTGGATTGTGCTGGACAAATGACTTACATAGACTGGACAGCCAAGGGTTCGAATTTTGATTCCAGGTAGGGGTATGAGTTTTCACCAGTCCTGGGACACACCCAGCCTATCCCACTGGTACTGAGGTCTCTTCCAATGGGGGTAAAGGGAACCAGGGTTGTGAAGCTGACCACTCGTCTCTGTCTAGTGCCGAAGTGAAGAATGGTGGGGCTATGCTTCCACCACTCCGTGTTTTCATGGCATGGTGCTTAATTACTTAAGCACATGGACAACTTTACCTTTTCCCTTAACTTACTTGAAGGGTGAATGCCATTCAACCCCACTGTGTCAAAGAGGAAGAGCCATGCTTCTCTGGCCCATCTTGGCTATGTTAGCATATGACATGACATGCAAACAGTAGGAGCACACTGACAGTGAAATGGACACAATCTCCACATCCTTCTGTTCCACACGGTTTATGCAAGTAATATCTATGCCAAAGCAGATATGAGCTCATTAAATGCTGCCCCCCAGCAAGTCTGACCCTGTATCGACTTGTAACCGTACAATGCAAAGGACTACAATGTTTTGTTTACATGTGTCGGTACTTGTCACGACATCGAAGCAGAAGGACCTGAACCCAATTGGCACTAAGGGAAGTCAGCCCTCCTTCCTACCCGAAGGTGGTATGTAATTTGGAAATAGAAAGAGAGAAGCCCAGTTGACACTAAAAGAGGAAGGTATTTTGGGATGAGAGAGAAATTCTAAAGAACTAACAGCTTGAAAGTTTCCTTACGCAGTTCCGAGAAGGTAAAGTTTATGACGGGTCACAATCCCTGGACTTAAACCAAACCAGCCTGACACTCTCCCTACTTTTACAAAGAGCCCTATGTTCTAATAAAAGAGAAATCTGTCCAAAAAGACGCTGGAGAGAACCTTTTGTCAGTCGAGGAAAGGGACCAATTTTCAACACCCGACTGGTCACGGCTGGCAACTGTTTTAGGAATCCGAATATTACCCGCTATCTTGTAGTGGAGACCTTCGGAATACTCTTTAGCGAATTCCCCTTCATTCAAGTTCTAAATATTATACAATAACCTTTTTAGGTGCAGCGTAATGAATGTGACAATTTAGGCCTCAAATTCGTCACGGACCTACCCTTAGAAGACCGTGAGATTGAACCCCCTTGATCCACCCCGGGTCAGAAAGACTGTGAAAGCACGTGAACCCAACTTTCGCCGAGAAACAGATGACCACTGGAGGAATGAGAAACTCTATCGAATCCTCCCCCTTATTGTCTAAATCCAGCCAACCCGGAGATTTGGAGGATGGCAACGAGGCGTTCCTCAAGTTTTCACAGGACCTCTGAATCTTCAAAAACAGAGAGTTATTTCTTTTTCGGAAGTCTCGCAACAACAGTTAAACTTGCAGGATGCGGAGTTAGCCCTCTCGGTCGACGGGTAAGTGAAATTAACGTCTGAGCATTCAAAAGTTAAATCAGCGAAATTTAATATTGGAAAAGAAACGTGAGTGAGTGCGAACTCGTGACCCTCTCAGATACCACACACGCAGTGGTAGCGGAACCTATAAAAGTCCCCAAGTGCTCCATAATAGTGCTAATGGTGCATTGTGACAAGGCTTGCAGGAGTGTGTAACCAAGTAACAACAATCCGTTCATTTTGTAGAATCCGAGCTCTCCCGTACCGAGAGTAGTAAAGTAGCAATCAGAGTTGTATCTCAGTGACTTCAAGATTACAAAAACAATAAAGGAAGTGGTGCCAGGTGTTTGTGTTTCCAGTGTGTTCTTTTCTCCTCGTCGAAGGCCTGAAAACGACCTAAGCCAGAGTCTCACTCTACCCACGACTAGCCCGATCACCATCAGCTCCACACCCCGTCCACCTTTTCCCTTCACTTCGCACCTGTATCCACAGTTGCTGGCGCCCATAGACAATCCAGGCCAAGTCCCGGACCCGAAACCCCTTTCCCATAGTGAAGAGAAGTGGTGGAGTCGGAGAGCGGTGGAGCCAGGTAAAGCCCGACCTAGCTGCAAGCCAAACGACCAATGACGGTAGCGGCGACAACGGCAAGAGAAAGGAATGACAGTAAAAGAATAGCGACCAATCGGTGGGACTTGAAGCCTCACTGAGTGGGACGGTAAAAGACTGTACTGTGCTCACATTATCTCAGTATTCCATTAATTACCAACATACAGCATGATGACATACAGGTACACACATGGCACAACCAGACTTCATTATCATCCAATTCAACAATGAACATTACAGACATGAAACAATTTGATGATGTGACAAGTATATTCGTGCAGCGGTTGCTCTGTATACTCATATCCAAACGCTCCAGTCAATTATTGGTGGAGATATCGGCTGTACCGAATGACTCTTTCCGGGTTATTCTTTAGCACTATGGCAGGAGGAAAACGCTGAGCCGGACAAGGCGGTAAAAAGGAAAGAGTCAACCCCTTCTCGATATACAGCCAATGATTGGGCCACACCGACCCAAAATCATGTCAGAATAGGCGGGCCAATATACCCGGAACACAAAGAATCAGCAAAAAGAGGTTATATAAACCCTAGAAGAATCAATTAAAAACCCTTTTTGCCTTTTGAATATTATTAAGTAACTTAGAGTTCAGCGGGAGGCTATCGCCGAGAGAGAGATGGCCATGAATGGGAGTTGGTTGGTGATGGCGAGCATCTGTTTTCTCATCTCAAGTAAGTGAAACCAACTTCATATAGCCATGAACATTAAGTGCAATAGTGACAATTGTAAAGTGTAAACCCCAGAGAAAGATAGTGCTAACTAGATGGACTAGGTTCATTCAGAGATACAGAGGCGTAGAATACCCGACAGTAGGGTGACAGGAGGTAGAACTAATGAGGTGCTACAGGATTATTATCAAGTGTAATACAACCAACGAGCGTCGGTAAGTGTGTATATAGTATGTATATAGTGACATAGGGAAGTAGAATAGGATAGGAATGTGTGTGATTTTAAATCAACCTAGCATTTCCTAAAGTGTTACCCTCTTCCCTGACAATTCCAGGATCCCCCAAAGCTTCGGCAAATTGCGAGTTAAGCCAGGACAGTGGCATAAGCAATGATAAGTTACTAGTTTTCTTGATATAACAAGATGGTGGCAGCATACTAAACCGGGTGACAGAGCGGGATACTTCCACGCCCCGTCACCACGGCATAATGGTGGTGTAGCGGCGGCATAACAGTGGAGACAGCGGTGAGATAACCAATCCACCCGTCATAAGGGCATAACAGTGGTGGAAGCGGTGGGGATACCTCCACGCCCCCCTCCATGACATAACACAGTACATGAAACCTCTGAATTCCAATTAATAATATTAATGACACTGCCTAATTTTATTAAATATTTCACAATTTCCATCTGCCTCTTTCCCTCTAATGCAAAGGAGACCTAAAGCAAAAAGGAGTGTCTCGGTGCCAAACCACTTCCTTTTCTAATCTCATGACCACTCAGTTTCTCTGCTGATATTCACAATGAAGAGATGTAAGCAATACTTTCATGATCCTTTTACTTAAATTCTCTGTACTACTTTACTTCTCCACAAGCAGAATCATCAAACCTTTATTTAACTTTCTATTTATAATCAATATACGAAGTATACCGCAGAAATATACCTTGTCTGCAATGTCCAAAACAGCTAAATTTGTATTCATCTGACCAATCCTTAACAGTTATCTCAATATACTCAATTCAAGCGATATATCAATCTGAAACTATCTGATCAACAAATTTACTCACATGTAATGGCAGAAGACCACAGATAACACAGCAAAAAGCATATGATGCTGATGAATTATGTGTATAAGCTGTTGATCCATTTCAGTGATTACACTCTACTAATCATGAGCTTCTAATGCTGAATTAACATAACTGCAGGAGAACGTCATGTCATGTAATGTCTGTTTCCACACAACAAGAGAAATCCTTGTGCACATTCATCAGTCAGAATCAAATGGAACTCACTTGCACAGATGTTTTGTACCATGGCACTCAGTTCATTTCACGTCAGTTAGAAAGGTTAGCAACACACATAAACTGCAATATATTGTAGCATTCTACAAAATCGAACCATATACACAGAAAAACTGTCTTACTTACAACATGAAAACTGTGGCATGCTACAACTCACATACGGTTCCTTTAGGCTAAACCCATCTCTACTGCTCTATGATCACTACACACATCAACATGTAAGCGCCGATGTCTCTTCAGACTACTCGGATCACTGAATGACTTTTTACATACATCACAGCAAAATGGCTTCTACCCACTATGTGTGCGTTGGTGTGTCTTCAGACAATTCTGCTGACTGAATGACTTTTTACATATGTCAAAACAAAATGGCTTCTCCTCAATATGTATATGCTGATGTCTCTTCAGATTACTCTGATCACTGAATGACCTTTTACTTACATCACAGCAAAATGGCTTCTCTCCACTATGTATGCATTGGTGTGTCTTCAAATGATTCTGCTGACTGGATAACTTCTTACATACATCAAAACAAAATTGCTTCGCCCCACTATGTTTGTGCTGATGTGTCTTCAGATGACTCTACTTCCTAAATGACTTATTACATACATTAAAACAAAATGTCTCCTCCCCACTATGTATGCGTTGATGTGCCTTCAGAGTACTCTGCACACTGAATGATTTATTACATACATCACAGCAAAATGGCTTTTCGCCACTATGTATGCGTTGATGTATCTTAAATTGATTCTGCCAGGTGAATGACTTATTACACAAGATGCAACAAAATAGCTTCTCCCCACTACGTATGCGTCGATGTGTCTTCAGATGACTCTGCTGACTGGATGACTTATTACATACATCACAGCAAAATGGCTTCTCCCAACTATGTATGCGTTGATATGTCTTCAGATTACTCTGCTGACTGAATGACTTATTACATACATCACAGCAAAATGGCTACTCGCCACTATATACGCGCTGATGTCTTTTCAAATGACTCTGTTGACTGAATGACTTATTGATGACATGTCATCTTTTTTTCCCTGTATCCTACACGATGCTCTTAAATATATAAATTTCGGATATGAGTTGCTGGTTACAGAAAAGTATTTATTATTATTATTATTATTATTATAGGGGGTGGGTTTCCCCATGCACCGCGACCAGTTGTTGATCTATTCTACGTCCCCTTTTGATATTCTACCAGTCGCCATACAATACCGGTACTGGTGCTTGCTATCAGCCCCGCTCAGCCAGTGAATTCGGCCTCTACTGGCTCAACGGTACCTGATGCTTCCCCCATCTACCAGAGGCATTGGAAACTACTTTGGGTGGGAAACTTGTCTCCTAGACATGAGGATCTTTTATGTGCCGAAAATCTATGACACGGGACCCACGGCTTAAAGTCCCTCCCGGAGGACTTGTTCCCTGAAATTTTTTCCACATATCTTGAGCCATGAGTTGGGAACGTTACCCCTAGACTACAGAGGTCGCTTACAGAAAAATATATTTCATTAGGTAATTTTTTTTACATTTTTATGTTTAAGGTCTTCTTTTCATTTTGGGGGTAATTTATTGGGCTTTTAAGGGTATTACTTGTCATTTTTGCCATTTTAGGGAATATTTCTTCACACGTTTTCTGAAATGTGAATAATATGGAAGCAAAGTGTTCTTCCTCTTTCTCCTAAGCGCTCTCTACAAAGGCCATAGTATACAATAATAGGTTGTAATCCTGGCCCATCCTTTCCGTTCGTTTCGCGAAGTGCTGACAATACATATTGTCACGTATTGGGCGTATAACACGACAAATAACTTCACGCCGTATTTGATATAGCGAATTTTATTTCACATTCGCACTTACAATCACCCAAATTACAGATTTACGATTACTGCTATCTGCAGTATCACAAATACTACACTCCAAATGCCA
>NW_019739226.1:20727-24120 GCF_002891405.2 Cryptotermes secundus | reverse complement strand
TGAGCGCATTGCGCGTTGCATAGCTACCAGGATGCGGGGTGATTACTCGCCTATTACGCGAGCGCTACGTTACCGCTACGTGCAGCTGGGGAGGTAGGGGTCAACATGTCACAATATCATAAAACGGTACGGTGATGACTACTCATACTGCAGGTCTTTGTACAAAGCAATTTGCTTAGTTATTGCTTCATATGACGTTGTTGTTCAATAAAACTCCTTCTGTCTTCAGTTCCTCACCCTTGACCATATAGATAAAGATACAGTTGACGAAAGGTTCTTGGTGAGGAAAGTTCAGTTCTGTTGTGCTAGTGTGATTAATTTTTTCACGATGCCAAAAGCAAAGCCAACTAAATTGTGTCATTTAAAGCAATTTGTAGCCGAGTTTTGAGATATATAGTATTTTCAAATGACGGTGACATTTTATACTGCAAGATGTGACACAAAAGTGGCGGCAGAAGAGAGATTCACATTACGTCATATCAGCGGTGACAAGCATATATGAGCAGTGCAAATTTCGAACAAATAGAAACCTGTGCAAATGTTATTGCATCAGTGTTCATCTGGAGGTGGAAAGAAGTCATCGTATTTTTTCAGAGATCTGTGTGATGCTCTGGCATCCACAAATATTCTGTTTTAGGCTCTGAACAATGGAAAACTGAAAAATTTTCTGGAAGTAAACTGTGGTCGTTCCATCCCAGATGAATCCACACTCAGGAAGAACTACCTTCCCAAGTGCTACAACAGTATCCTGGAAATGATTAGGAATAAAGTGCATGGGAAGATTTTTGTTTCCATTGATGAGACCTGCAACAGGGAGGCTCGCTACGTGGCAAATGTCATCATTGGAACCTTGGAAATTGAAGGACCACGTGAATTGTTTCTGCTTACGAGTGAGGTGTTAGAATCCGTTAATCATTCCACAATTGGTAAACTCTTCGACAGGTCGATGTTTATATCGTGGCCACAGTGTATACAACACGATGTCTTGCTTTTTGTGACCGATGCAGCCCCATATATTGTAAAATCAGGCAAGTCAATACAGTAATTTTATAGAAAATTGGTGCACATTACTTGCCTAGCTCATACACTGCATAGAGTGATGGATGAAGTGAGATCAAAATTTCCCCAAGTGAATGCTCTCATGTTGAGGACGAAGAAGATTTTCGTCAAGGCTCCAGCTCATAAAATGCATTTTAAGCGTTCTAACAGGATATAAAAAAATTGTATTAACCTTTAAAACATCTAGCTTCAAATTCAATCAATGTTGCTTAACTTTCAACATAAAAACGAGGATGAACTTAAAAAGAGTAAAGATGAGTTCAGTGTAATAAAGATTAAAAATACATTTTAAAATAATTAGTGGATATTCTGATATATTATATTTTTCAGTCATATTTTAGGTCATTTTTCTGAATTTTTTCGGTCATTTTATAAACATTTTCAGGTCATCAAAATCCGGGCCCCCCTTATTACATACATCACAACAAAATAGTTTCTCGACACTATGTATGCACCGATGTCTCTTCAGATGACTAAATGACTTATTACATACATCACAACAAAATGGCTTCTCTCCACTATGTATGCGTTGATGTGTGTTAAGTTGATTTTGCTGACTAAATGACTTATTACATACGGTCCAACAAAAAAGGCTTCTCTCAACTATTTATGCGTTGATGTGTCTTAAGTTGACTCTGGTGACTAAACAACTTTTTACACATCACAGCAAAATGGCTTCTCCCCACTATGTATGGGCATATGCCTCTTCAGAACACTCTCTGAAATGAACGACTTGTTACATACATCACAGCAAAATGGCTACTCCCCACTATGTATGTGCTGGTAAGTTGATTCTGCTGACTAAATGACTTATTACATACAGTCCAACAAAAAAGGCTTCTCTGAACTACTTATGCGTTGATGTGTCTTAACCTTTATCCTACGGGCATTTAAATTCCGGTAAGGGCAGCGGTACGGAATTAATTTAAATACCCATGATTAGAAATCCGTAAAAACTGTAGTCACTTACTAAATTTGCTCCTATTTCTGCAATTTCTGTGATAAACGAACGAAATAAACGCTTTTTTTTTCTTGAAAGAATATAGAATCAGATATTGTAATTTACAGATTGTATAAAACATGTTAAAATTTTTGCACTGACTCCAAAGAAGAAATTTCCTAATTTTTTGTTTCTCTACAAGAATTCATACGTTCTCGATACGTTTCAATGCAAGCTGGTGTATGACGACACTCGGCAACACCGCTCATGTTATGTCTAACGAGTTTATCTCAGTATATATGACATACCTCTGTCGGAATGTGGATGTGGACGAGTGAAAATAAACTCAGTGTCTTACTTCACTCTCAGCTACAGTATAACGTTTCTGCTGTTCTTATATAGATCAAGGCTAGCTTTGTTTATGAAATTGCGTTTGTAGTATCAACAGAGCGATAATAGAGCTTCGTTCCTGGAATTGTTNACCCCATACGGGGTCTTTAGTCGTTAAAGGTTAAGTTGACTCTGGTGACTAAACGAATTTTTACACATCACAGCAAAATGGCTTCTCCTCACTATGTATGGGCATATGCCTCTTCAGAACACTCTTTGAAATGAACGACTTGTTACATACATCACAGCAAAATGGCTACTCCCCACTATGTACCACTATGTATGTGCTGATCTGTCTTCAGATGACTCTGCTTTTTAATTACTTATTATATACATCACAGCAAAATGGCTTTTCACCACTATGTATGCGCTGATGTGTCTTCAGACGACTCTGCTTTCTAAATGACCTATTACATACATCACAACAAAATGTCTTCTCCCAACTATGTATGCGTTGGTGTTTCTTCAGATGACTAGGCTTTCTAAATGACTCTTTGGATACATCACAGCAATATGGCTTCTCCCCAATATGTATCCTTTGGTGTGTCCTCAGACTACTCAGACCACTGTATGACTTGTTACATACATCACAGCAAAATGGCTTTTCGCCACTATGTACTACTATCTATGTGTTGATGTGTCTTCAGGTGACTCTACTTTTTGATTACTTATTATATACATCACAGCAAAATGGCTTTTCACCACTATGTATGCACTGATGTGTCTTCAGATGACTCTGCTTTCTAAATGACATATTACAGACATCACAACAAAATGTCTTCTCCCAACTATTTATGCGTTGGTGTTTCTTCAGATGACTAGGCTTTCTAAATGACTTTTTGCATACATCACAGCAATATGGCTTCTCCCCAATATGTATCCTTTGGTGTGTCCTCAGACTACTCAGACCACTGTATGACTTGTTACATACATCACAGCAAAATGGCTTCTCCCCACTATGTATGCGCTCATGTCTCTTCAGATTAATCTGCTGACTGAATGAC
>NW_019739226.1:17732-18517 GCF_002891405.2 Cryptotermes secundus | reverse complement strand
TGAATGACTTATTACATACATCACAGAAAAATGGCTTTTCACCACTATGTATGCACTGATGTCTCTTCAGATGGCTCTGGTTTCTAAATGACTTATTACATACATCACAGCAAAATGGCTTTTGACCACTATGTATGCTTTGGTGTGTATTCAGACTACTCTGCTGACTGAATGACTTATTACATACATCACAGAAAAATGGCTTTTCACCACTATGTAGGCGCTGATGTGTCTTCAGATGACTCTGGTTTCTAAATGACTTATTACATACATCACAGAAAAATGGCTTTTCACCACTATGTAGGCGCTGATGTGTCTTCAGATGACTAGGCTTTCTAAATGACTTTTTACATACATCACAGCAATATGGCTTCTTCCAGCTATGTACGCGTTGGTGTGCCTTCAGACTACTCTGCTGACTGAATGAATTATTACACACGAAGCAACAAAATGGCTGCTCCCCACTATGTATGTGCTGGTGTGCTATCAGAATTTTCTCTTGACTGAATGAATCACCACACTCATTACAGGAATATTGGCGCTCCTCACCATGTATGGGTTGAAATTCATTCAAATTACCCTGGAAAATGAGAGTAAATAACATGATTGTAAGATTTGAGGCTTTCACGGCAGTGACTATGAAGAAAGCAGTCTTCTGGGATTTGGCACCGTGTATATGTGGTATTAACCGACGTTTCGGAGGAACGTATCGCCCCCATCTTCAGGGTAGAAGAAAAAGTATAAGAAATCTGCAAGCGACAACACCGTGAGTAACGGTAAAGCAC
>NW_019739226.1:0-16729 GCF_002891405.2 Cryptotermes secundus | reverse complement strand
GGGTCTTTTTCAGAAGAAGGACAGTCTTCCGCTCTATGGCATCAGTAGGATCCTTCTTCAACTTCCTGTAAGCCTTATCCTCCAAGACAGCGGCGATCTTCCGGTTGTAGTCGGACGTATCCAGTACCACTGCTGCATTACCCTTGTCAGCCGGAAGGACGGTGAGCGCCTCATTGGCTTTTAAGGACCGAAGGGCACACGGTGCCAAATCCCAGAAGACTGCTTTCTTCAAATAACATGATTAATCGTAATAGCAAGAAAAATAAGCTTGAAGCCTCAATACAGTGAGATGTTAAATTCGTTAGGTGTGAGAACGGTGACGGAGCGGGGAGGGAGGGAGGGAGGGAGGGACCAAGAGATCACACCCCTTTGTGTGGTGTCAGACTGAGTCCATCAGCATGTGTGGAGGTTTGTGAGTCAACAGACATTAAGCTGCACTGTCACCTAGGTTGCCACACAAGATTACTTGAAATGTAAACTCCTACTTTTGCAGAAAATGGCCACTACTTCTGGATGTGTGAAATGGTATTGGGCACACCACACTGTGTAGAAGCAGGAGTGCGAACGTCTTGCAACAGCTACATATGTACATAAAATGTATACAGAAGTATGCAGTCACTTCACAGTTTACGATACATTACACTCTATGACGCGAGCACGTGCCACTTCTCGAAGCAGTCCATGACACATAGCGCAACATCACACTTTGTACAATAGAAAATAGAAATAGTGATGCAAAGTAATTGTAATATTAGTCAAAGAGTGACAGACTGACACTGATACCAAAAGTCACAGTGATGAAGATGCTTTTTACTCACAAATTAATACTGGCTCAGTGGGTTTATAGCCCTTCTGACACTCAAAATAAAATATTGTGATGAATTTCGCTATGCAGGACACCCCCCCTCCACCCGCCAGCGGTGACATAACAGCACTGGAGCAACTACGGCTGCTATGGTAACAGGCCAGTAAACACTCCGCCCTCCCTCCCGCGGTGACATAACAGGGGACACCGCCGTTAACACGAGGATACAAGGAATGGTATAGAAATCGGGCTGAGCAGTATGTGAACAGAGTGTGTGATCAGGAGTGACACAGTGTGGATTGTGAAGTCGCCGAGAGCAGTGGAATTAATTGTGATACTGCTGATGGCAGTAATCGTGTAGCTGTTAATTGTATAAGTGTGCAAATGTGGAATAAATTCGCTATATTCAATATGGCATGAAGTTATTTGTTGCGTTACATACCCAACACGTGACAATATCTAAAGAAATAAATGACAGTCTTGACACTGACTTTCAAACTGACAGAGAAATATATGACAATCCGACACTGACTTCCTAACTGATAATTCACTACTGAAAACCAGTCCTTCAATACGTCACATTTCCTTGAATCTGGAAGCATTAACATGCAGGAACAGATGATTATTTACTCCTCACTTCTCAGAACAAAACTGTGCTCTATTTGGCTGACCACATCATAAACAGTCATATCTAAACATAAATACTCGTAGTATCAAAACCAGTACCGCGATAAACAATTTCATTGTTCAGAGCTAACAAATGAACCACAGACATGAACGTGCATGGGTTTGTTTTGGTTTAAAACCCAAGTTAAAACTGTCAGCACTCCCAAAGGGAGCAGGAGTCCTGCCAGGTATACTCGTATACATAAATATATAACATTTGGCCAACACAGGGTGCTACTTGCTGTAGATATATATAACATTCATCTGTTAAAGGTTAAGGGTTAATCAGAACCCCTTCTGCTGGTGCAAGGAATGTCTAAGTGTAGGGGGACAGCATTTTCAACACCTTCTGTGACATGTGAACTGTATATACTTCATTCCACAAGTTACTGGCCACAAGCATACTGATTCATTGTCAAAATTTGTATGCGCCTCGCAGCCAGCAGTGAGTCAGTCACTGTGAACTGCAGAGCTGTAAACAGGCCAAGAAAAGTAAGAACCTGTCTATTTGTATATATAAAAATTTTCTTTGATGTTCATTAAGAGCCTTCTTTGTGTGTTTGATTACATGCATTGTATATTCCATTTCATGACAACTGTGTCTATATACTTGAATTAGGATGTGCTGCCAATGCCAGTTCTTCACTATTGCTTTATACACCTTTCACACATTCTTTGCATATAATGTTCTGTCACCTTTCTGTCTGAGAGAAAACAACAAAAAAATCTGTCATGACAACCAGTCACCTGATAGTGGTGCAGGGGCAACTCCAACGGTGTCAGGTATATTAAGTTTCCTTCAAACAAAGGGCAACAGGTAACACGTGTCTATATTCAGTCACACACTGTCACAAATCTTTAAGTTATCCTATAACATATCCTCAACATAGTGACACCTCTATATTATTACGTGGATATAGACTGCATGGGAGACAGAAAACAAATGATAAACTTCAGCATTTATAGATCCTGGGAACTCTATGATGTAGTACCAAAGCACTGCTTCATGGGTGCGACAGACAAAGAAAATGTGAAGGATTTTTCCTGTACAGAAGTTACCGAAAACATTCAGTTAATACTGTACTTCATTTCATCTATCAGAACTGCTCAAAAGAAAATGGGACTGGTACATCACAAGCAACATTCTACAAACTACAGTTGCCTGGAGATATTTCAGGATAAAGAAACCTTCAGAATCTAGTCAACAGCGCAGTGGAGCTGTTTCACGTTCACAGACAAAACAAGTGGCATTTCTGCACATTTGTGTCATCTACCTAACAGTGCACATACAGCTCACCTCAGATTCAGCCTTTACTTCCTGAACTGTTATTTGCAGAGGATCCTCTTCCTCTTCTGCATCTGAGACTGCCTCAGCTTTTACATTCATGGCCTGATCTGCATCATGAGGTGTTGGATATGTCTCAGCATATGGACCCACTAAAGCGTTCTCCAAATTTCTACAGCTCTGTAAAAACCATCACATCCTTCTCAGAAATGGATGCACAACACCACACATGAAACAGCGCATGCTCTCCTTGCTATGGCTGTTTCTCATCACATCTAACTCATAAGAGCTGTTCTGTATAGATGTTCTTCTCTACAGCTATCACGATCACTAGAAAGTACTTGGTTCATAGCTCAGAAACCTTCCCGAAAAACTATCACTCACTGCGGCAGTATAGAAAATATCTGTTTTTGTACCTAAAAACATCATAATAAAGAGCTCCACAACTTGTAACCTTCATTCACCAAGCATAATTATATGATAAAGTCAAGGATGAGATAGGCAGCTCATATAGCTGTTATGTTGGCAACTCTCAAATACTGAAATATAATGTTAGAGTTGGCAACATCGTAGTAAACAATTTAAGAACTAGGCTATGTCTTGTTACCTAAGTGATGTTTACTGTTATGTGTAACTACAGTTACGTGTGTAACAACAGTATCCTTATATTGTTTTAGTGTTACTATAGTTATAGATTTGTATGTATATAAGGCATACTTCTGTATCAAATTTCTGAGTCTTAATAAAGCAGGAATAGAGTGAACACTGATTCTTACTTATCATTCGATCTACAGGAAACTGAAAATAACGGGTTCTGGGCCCAGCATCGTATCATTGATAAGTGTAAAAAGCATAAAAGTGAAAAGTGTTATTTAAAAGTGATCCTTTGGACTGACACCGCTATCAAGACAAAGAAACAAGTTTCATCATGGCCACTTCAAAGCCCTTCGCGAATACTGATAGGCTCAAAGGACGCGAAAATTATAGAGAATGGTGCTTCGATATTCAAAACATTCTAGTGATTGAAACTGTGTGGTCAGCAGTCAAAGGATATCCTGCAGAAGACACAATGCCAGTATCCATCAAGAAACAAAAGGACAAGAAAGCAAGAGCCATCATTTGTCTGACATTGGAGCCCCAAGTTAAATCTTACGTTGTCCAGACAACTACAGCAAAGGAAGCCTGGGACACATTGGAAAGAACATTCAAAGATCAGGGAGTCAATAGTTGGATAAGTATTTTAACTGATTTGTGCTCTTTGAAACTTCAGGACTATAAAAGCATGCAGGAATATGTTAATGCCTTCATGTCAATAAATCTCAGATTAGTCTCAATGGACAAAAAAATAGAAGATGAGCTATTAGCCGCATTCATGTTAAAGGGTTTAACTAAAGAGTATTATCCCATGTGTATGGTGCTTGAAAACTCCAACGTAACTTTGACTAGTGAGCTCATTAAATCTAAGCTATTGCAAGACATTGAATTAGGTAAAATTGCAAATTCAGATTCAGCCTTTCTGTCCACAGATAAGCTTAAACATAAACCAACAAAATGTCAAATTTGTGGTAAGCTAGGCCATATAAATAAAAAAACTGTTGATTCAAAAGTAAGGATAAGGCGAACAATAATAATATTCATAACAATCAGCATAAGCAAAAATTTAAGAGCAACCAGTCTTCTAAATCAGTTAATAGTACCGATGAAAATAAAGAAGGATCCGATCATAGGTGTAATGAGAATAAATGGAAAAATAAGACCAGTAAAAGATCCATGTATATGGTATCTGCCCATTATGTTAAAGTTAAGGATGATACTTGGGTAATAGACTCTGGTGCTTCACACCATATGACCGGAAATAAGACTAAAAACGCATGATTCTAAAGAACATGAAATAACCCTTGCTGATGACAACATGTTAACCAGTGGAGGTTTTGGTGATGTAAAACTTATGAATGACAACTACAGCCATATCTCAGAAGTATTGCATGTACCGGGATTGTCTAATAATTTATTGTCTGTAAACTCAATTGTAAATAAGGGTACAATTGTGTTATTCACCAAAGACTGTTGCAACTTATATGATTCTGATGATTTTGAGGTAAGAGGCAAAGTTCTTGCCAAAGCATATCCCGAAAATGGGATTTATTGTTTAAATACCAAAGCTAACATGACCCAATCTGCAAATATAGCAACTAAAGAGAAGATTTATACCAAAGAGAAAAATGACAAATGTGAAAAATCTTGTATTAATACTGTAAAGAATGAACAAGTTGCAAGTACCCAGCAAGTTGATGAACAACTGTTGTGGCATAGGCGTTTGGGGCATTTAAATAGAGTCAGCATGAGATTGCTAAAAAAAGGTTTAGCTAGTGGCATCGATTTTCAAGAACATGATCAGTCAAAGAAATGTGTTCCATGTCTGGAAGGCAAAATGACAAAGAAGCCTTTCCTACAATCAAAGAACAAATGGTCAAAAAGAATCCTTGATCTATTGCATTTAGATCTGGTTGGGCCATTTGAAGTACCCTATTATGGGCTCGCTAAATATTTTTTGACTATTGTGGATGATCATAGCAGAAAAATCTTCATTCGTTTCTTGAAACAAAAAGGTGACACACATGAAGCCTTTAAAGAATTTATGAAAATGGTTGAGACAGAAACTGGATTGACAATAAAAGCTGTTTGTTCCAATAATGGAGGTGAATTTTGCGGCAAATTATTCAATGACATGTTAAAACAAAAGGGAACCAAAAGGAAATTCTCTGTGCCATATAATCCACAACAAAATGGAACTGCCGAAAGAGCTAATCGCAGCATTTTGGAGGAAAAAAAAAAAACAAGATGTATGTTGTATGATTCCGGCTGCAACAGAAGATTCTGGGCTGAAGCAGCTCAAACAGCCATATATCTTTTAAACAGATCACCTCACAAGAAACTAAAGAATCAATTGCCTGAAGAAATATGGACAGGAGAAAAGACTGATCTCTCCCATATAAAAATTTTCGGATCTCCAACTTATGCTCATGTACCATCACAGAAACGCCAAAAATTGGATGCTGTGAGCAAGAAATACATTTTTATGGGATATAGTGAGGAAAGTAAAGCTTATCGGTTATCAGATTCCTGCAATCCATCTCGAATAATTGTGGCAAGAGATGTAAAATTTCTGGAAGAAGAAATAACAAACAAGAAAGAAAGTGAGAAAGGATTTCAGCTTAAAGACATTCTTCCAAAGTCATTAAGTTTCTACGTCAACTCACAAGATGAAACAATGATTCCGCAAGAAAACCCTGAAGAACAACAAACACAAGTAGAAGATGAAGGAAATGAAGTTCCATTAGAGCCAGATGGTTTAGAACAATTACAAGGAAACTTGGAAGAAAGAAGATATCCACTTCGAAACAGGAAACAGAAAGAATTTCCAGATTTTGTTACCTACTTAGCCATGCATAAAGATGAGGAGCAGAGGAAATTTAGATCGTAGATCCTTTAGTGGATCTGTGTTCAAACTATCAGGAGCAGCTATTAGTTGGTGATGTAAAAAACAAAGGACTGTAGCTTTGTCAACCACAGAAGCAGAATATATGGCGTTATCAGAGACCACGAAAGACGCCGTTTTCTTACGAAAATTATGGTTTGATATACGTAACAAGGAAATCACGATTCCTATTTTTTTGTGATAATCGTGGTGCTTTAGACATAGCGAAAAATCCTGTCAGTAATGACCGAACAAAACATATTGACATAAGGGTTCATTTTATAAGAGAAAAGGTTGAATCAAAGGAATTGACAGTACATTACATCCCTGGAAATCAATTCGTATTTGTGTTCGTATTATGAGAGGGGGTGGGTTTCCCCATGCACTTAGACCAGTTACTGGTCCATTGTGTGTCCCCCTTTAATTTCTACTGTTGCCATACCCTACCGGTAACAGTGCGTGCCATCAGCCCACGTAGAGCCAACGAGGTCGGCCCTCTGTACCTTGATGCTTCCCCATCCACCAGAGGCATTGGAGACTACTTGGGTGGGAAAGGGCCTGTAATTTAGCTCAGAGGTCTCCTAGAGACATATGAGGTTCTTTTACATGCCGTAAATCTACGACACGTAACACACGGCTTAAAGTCCCTCCCGGAGGACTTGTTCCCTGAATCTTTCCGCCCTTAAAAATTCCACGACCTCCGTCAGGTTTGAACCCGCGTACCTTCAGTCATGAGGTGGGAACATTACCCCTAGACTATGGAGGCTGCTCTGGAAATCAATTAGTTTCTGATGGTTCCATGAAAGGTTTAAATGTACGTAAACATACTGATTTTATTAATTCACTTGGATTGTTCTAAGAATAATGTTTCCAAATGATGCTCTGAATAAGAATAAATATTCACAATGAATAAGTATTTAAAATAAAAACTCCCAAATTGTTTATGGGGGAGTGTTATGTTGGCTACCCTCAAATACTGAAATATTATGTTAGAGTTGGCAACATTGTAGTAAACAATTTAAGAACTAGGGAGTAGAGTGAACACTGATTCTTACTTATCATTCTATCTATAGAAAACTGAAAATAACAATAGCAGGCATGGGGCAGAAGAGGAATGAATACAGGATAAGCTGAGAAAGCCAGAAAGGGCTCATTACTGTGATCACACATGCTCATCATGGCTCTGTATCCTAAAGCAAAAAGACCCAGTACAAACCCTTCCAAATTATTTCTTTTAAATCCCAAGTGGTCTGCTTCTCTCAGGTTTTCCCTCCAAAACTTTGTATGCATTTCTCACTGTTGCATGTGCACTACTTGACTTACCCACATCTCTCCTTGAACTCATTGCTCTCAAACATAATATCCCAAACTGTTATCACCCAAGTGTNGTCAAAAGTGGGAAGGCCAGCAACCCACGCTACTGGCATAATTTTTCAAGCAGCTGTCAAAAACGACGTTAGGACTTTAAGGTCCAAAGTCCCAAATTATAGCTAGGTGATTGGAGCAGTGAGAATTATGGTTAACTCCCTAAATTCGAATTGTTCCAATCAGCAGAAATTAGGGTAGTAACTTGGAGGCGGAGCTGAAGCCGTGAAGATTTCTTGCTTCGAAGCACAGTCAGTCTGCGAGAGGAGTCTCTGAACAACCCTCCAAGGGTACAGCCGAAAAACTAGCGTCACTGGCAGTTTGGTTTAAAAAAAGTCAAAGTTAAAACAAATTTATGTTTAAGTGTTTGCAGGAACAATCTCTGAATAACTCTTCAAAATTTAATGTGAATTTTACTTTGTGTTAAAAGTTTAAGTGAAAGTGTAATTCTATGTGTTGTGCTAAAAGAAGCAGTCACTAAATACCTAGCCAGGGATCCGGTCGCCAACGTTTGAGCAAGTCCAAGGTGTTTTAAGGGAGTGCAACGAGTGCTGTTACATGTACATGTATGTCAAGATCTGCTAATTAAACAGTGTGTGGTGGTGCCTAGCTATAAACACTCTCTCTTTCCCGCTGACGCGAGGCCCGTATTCACCCTGAGACAGAATCTCATCACTCTAGTGAGAATGCGGTACCTATCACGTGTAGTTTCCAGTTCATCCCCCCTTTTTCCCGAAATGTAAGCCTTTACAGTAAGCTTACTGGCGCCCAGCATTCCGGTAACCCATATCCCACAAACAACTGTCCACAACAACAAAAAGGGAAGCAGAACTGGATAAGAAGGACGCAGCAGCAACCTGCAAACTCGGAGTAACAACAGGTGAGAGGGAACAGCTAAAGGAGCAACTGCAACCAGCAACCAAGAGGAGAGAAGACCGGTTATAACATGGATTATGCAAACAAACATAAGCGGGTCACAAAATATTTAGTTTCTTTGGCGAAGACAACTGAAATACAACAATAACATTCTTGTCTGTGCACACAAGCACGAAACCCTCACAATTCTTTTGCTTACAGCAGGAAACTTTTCTTCAGCTCTCTGCAGTACAATTCTTACCACTCTTGTTGCAAGAAAATGAAGAACCTATTGTAACCTTGGAACCTAGTCATCACATGATAAATATCTTGTGGGGTTCATTGGAATTATCTCACAAGAGTCCTAGTAACTTATTGGTTTTAACAAGAGTACCACTAACTCACTGCGAACAGTTCCCGTGACTCCCTAAGGATTTTTGCTGCTATAGAATTTCTCTCAAACACTGTTCCATTTATGCAAAATTTAATTTCATCTGCATCAGAACTGCTTAAAAGAAAACAGAAGTGGTACATCACAAGCAGCATACATTCAACAAACTATAACTGTCTAGAGACACTTCAGATAAAGGCCTTCAAAGGCGAGTCAGCAGCACAGGCGAGTTTTTTCAAGTGCACAAAGAGAGAGACAAAGATGAGAAAGACAACTTGAATTCCTGCCTATTTGTGATATCTGTCTACGAGTGGACATGCAGAAACATACACCTCACCTCAGGTTCAGCCTTTATTTCTTGAACTGTTATTTGCACAGGCTTCACTTCCTCTTGTGAGTCTGAGACTTCCTCAGCTTTTATATTCATGGCCTGGCTTGCATCATGACTTGCTGGGTATGTCTCACCATATGGACCCACTGAAACCTTCTCTGAATTTGTACAGTTCTGTAATGGCATCACATCTTCTATCAGTCATGGCTGTACAACACCAAACATGAAACAATATATGCTCGCCTTGCTGTAGCTGTTTCTCATTACATCTAACCCATAACAGCTGCTCTGTACAGATTTCTTCTCCACAGACTTCATAATCTTAGCAAGTGTTAAGTTCATAATGCAGGGACCTTCCTGAGAAACCTGTGGTCCCTGTGGAAGCACAGAAAATACATATCTGCTCTTTATGGAACCTCAGCACTCATCACTGTGTTCATACATGCTCAACATGACTTTGCATCCTGACACAAACAAACACAGTCCAAAACCCCATAACTGTACCTTTAAAAAAACATGTTCACAATTGTCTCCCAAGTGATCTCATTCTTTCAGTCTGTATGCATTTCTCATTCTCACAAGCTTGCTATATGACCTACCCATATCACGATCTGAACAGCCGTTCATAGGACCTGAACCGGCTTGCAGCATCTCAATTGGAGTTGCCAACAAAGTGATCAGGGACTGGACTGATAGAAACCATAAAAAACACTGGGAATCCATAATTGGACTCAGACAGGCAAAGGGTTTTATAGCAGGACCCTCTGCTAGAAGAACGAAGGATCTGTTGAGATTAAACAGAGATCAACTAAGATGGGTGGTAGGATTACTTACCAGACACTACCACCTGAAAGAACACCTTTTCAAGTTGGGACTGACAGACAACCCAACCTGTGAAAGGTGCCTACAAGAAAATGAATCAGCAGCACACATCCTGTGTGATTGTGAGGCCACAGCTTATTTAAGATGTTGTCACTTGTGACTATTATAATGGCCCCATACACAGGGTCCTACACTTTATTAAAAATGTAGGATTAATAAAGGGCTAACCCAAGAGGAAACAGAACAGTTCACTGAAGGTCTCAGTGCGGGGGCCGGTCTTTATGGCCTAACCCTTACATACGTACATACATACACATACATACCCATATCACTCTCCTTCAATTGGTCCCTCTCCCACAGAATAATGCAAACTGTTACAATACGAAGAACCATGTAAACTTCCCACATGAATTATGAAAACTAACACAAGCTTGGCATAAAAAGTTTAGTTTCTTAAGATATGAGAACTGACTGATGACAATAAAATTCTTTTCTGTGCACACAAGCACAAAACACTCACCATCCTTTCTGTCACAGCAAGAAATGTTTCTTCAGCTCTCTGTAGCAGAATTCTCGTCATTCCTGTTGCAAGAGAATGCAGAATCTTTCATAATCTTGAAACTTATTTTATCACATGTGGGGAGAAAATTAATTAATATACAAGAATCCTAGTGATACTGCATCACATTTCTAACAAGTGTACCAGTACCTAGCTCTCAATATTTGCCAAAGTATGTAAGGAAACATACTAATTATTTTGAACAAACACACTGATGTGTACTTCTTTGTTCTCACAGTAGAGCCAGTTGAGGCCGGCAGTGATTATGAAGCTTAGTGTCTTATTACACGTTGTGTAGTCTCACAGATTGTGCTCAGTTCTGAAGGAAGCTAGTTCACTCATTTTGTGTGAGCATCTTGCTTCCAAAACGTCGGTAACTAGCTACCAGACTGCACGGAATTACGTCCTAGAAACAGTAAACCTACTCTACATTTTTTCAACGTAGAGCCGCAAAAATGCATTTGTATGACTTGCATATACGTACATACTATAGACCATCAGCTCTCACGACTTCAAACTCTTTAATGAACCGTCAAAACACAGCAAATAGTAAACATCAAAGTCATCATTCAGCTGTGTCTTTGCTTTACTTCCTTTACAAGTCGGACTGGTATGTGAACTGGCGAGAAAGGGCATAAAACAGTAAAAATGTACATTCTACTAGAAACATTACTCGCAAAATGTGCGCTGAGAAGTTTAGCAGAATCCCAACTAGAACTTGAAACTGCGGAATGATATCACGAACACCATAATTTGTAAAAATATGAGGAAACTGAATTTCTCTCGAATGACCCTAATTACTCCCTAAAGAATACACAAAACTTATACACTTCCATTACAAATGTAAGATCCGAAACTGAAATGTAGGACTTTGTTCTAGTGTGGATGGTGGTCAGTCGTGGTTGCTCGTGGTCTTGGTCGTCATGGTACAATAGTCGACACAGAGAAAACAAAGTGCACTGAAGGGGTACAATTCTGCTCAGCAGATGGATCTGCCGAAGAACCTGGTTGTCATTTGTCGCCTAGCCCAGATGGACATGGCCTAGACTTTTAATTGTATTTGCAGTTATTTTTTCCCACAAGAAAAAATCATCTGTCGCCATTCTCACGAAAATTAAAACTTTGGAGCAGATTGTTTTTTACTTCAATATTGGATGTTAAGATTTGGACTTGGGGATTTTTTAATGTAAAGTCAATAGCACCAACAACGACCTCTCGGAAGAAATCATTACGCTTTATTTCATTAAAATGTTTCAGTATGGACCTATATGCTGAAATGGGCGAGAAGTTTTAAATCAGTCTGAGTCCTGAAAAAATACTGAGGAAGTCCAAGAAGAGCAGTCGATATAGCGACACAGGCAACTTCAATTTTTTCTACAAAGATCATTATCTTCTGGGATTCGCGTCGAGTAATTTGGTAAATTTAATTCAAACCCTGAAGATGCAGACAGAACTTCCCTCTAAAAACCTTAATGGAGTCTTCAAATTCCTTCATGCAGACCTCTAAAATTCTACACGGCTAACATCCCATGATCTGCCCTGAAGAAGGAGGACCCGAAACGTTTCCAGATACCTGTGAGACACCCCGCTCTTCTACAACAAACAAGTAAGACTGTGTGGGAACATCCCACATAGAGAGTCAGAGTCAAGGACCCGAAACAACTGACGGTCAGTCAGTCTGTCTGTCTTTGTGTCGAGTACCAGCTGGGGCTATGGCCAGATATTTTTTTGAATGAAAGTTACTATCTTGTCTATGTGGAGCGCCCTCTCTGACGAGAGGTCGGGTCTGTCAGTTGTCAGTCAGTCTGTATTCATATGTCCACTGTCTGTATTTATATACATTTACAATACAAACTTATTGCTTACTTCTATGTACAATATACACAAGGCCTCTGTCAGTCCAGGCTCAGTACAGCAGATTACGTCCTATTTCCAATATTATTCACTACCACGGCAGTCTAGTCACTTGAACGGTCGTACGCCTGACCGCCGCCAAGTTTAAGCCTCTTATACTTTCTGTGTCGGGCTTCGCCTTGTCCGATGTTGCGAACATTCTCATTATCATGATTTTGTAAGACTTCTGTTTGTTGCCTGCATACATTTGTTATGTAATCATATAGGTACGAGATTTTGAATGCCATGTGCAAATCGCGGACCGGTGTGCGCCTTGGAAAATTGCCAATCGTGCGGAGAACCTTGTTTTGCAGGCGCTGCAATTTCACTAGATGAGTGTCTGCCGCAAACTCCCAGGCGGGACTAGCATAAGTCATTACGGATCTAATAAGAGCTTTATGGAGGGTCAGTTTAATGTTAGCGCTCAATCGCTCACTTTTGAATAGGGAATACACTCTAATGAATGTTCTGAAGGCCTTGGCTTCGATCATTTCTATGTGTAATCTCCAAGTAACTTTCTTATCAAAGATTACACCTAGATATTTTGCACTATTTACAAATGGAATGTTTCTTCCGTTTAGAGTAAGACAAGACTCAGGCGATCGACTAACACGAGAGAAGTAGACCCCACGACTCTTATCTTCATTAATTTTTATATTCCAGCGCTCACACCAGGTCTCCATTGAGCTGAGACCGCGCTGGAGTTTTCTAACAATAAAACCCTCTTTGCGATCTGTCGCATATAGACACGTGTCGTCCGCAAAAAGGGCCAAATGAATACCATGGGTTTGGGGGGCATCATTAATGTACATATTGAAAAGAGTGGGGGAAAGGACAGAACCTTGTGGCACCCCTGCTTGCATTTCTCTTGGCGTTGACATTTCGCCTTCAACATAGACCCTGAATTTACGTTTAGAGAGAAAGGACCCAATAAGCTTGGTCAAAGAGTTGGGGAATTCCAATTTTGATAATTTAAACAGCAAGCCTGAGTGCCACGTGGTATCAAAGGCTTTTTCGATGTCCAAGAACACTGCAGCCGTAGACATTTTATTGTTGAAATTAAGGGTCACGTGGTCCGCCAGCCTCATACATTGCAATGTCGTGCTGTGACGTGCACGAAAACCAAACTGACTTGCGTTGAGCAGGCCTCTTTCTTCAATATGTTTACGGAGGAATTTCAAAATTACTTTTTCGAATAGTTTTCCTGTCGTGGACAGGAGGCTGATCGGACGTAAATTTTGAGGAAATTTCGGGTCTTTACCCGGTTTAGGTAAAGTTATTATTTTTGCTTCCTTCCAAGTATTTGGAAAGTGAGAGAGCCGAAAACAGTGATTGAATAAGTGAGTTAGGTGAACCAATGGTCTCCTTGGAAGGTGCCTGAGGCATTCATTTGGGATGCCGTCAATTCCACAGGCCTTTTTTAATTTCAGGGATTTTATTAATTTCTGAACGTCACATGGTCTGATCCTTAGAGGGGGGTTTTCATCCACGGCTTCCAGCAGAGCTTGAACTCTAGCCTCCACCCGCTCTTCATGGTTTTCGTCGCACAGGTCATGTGGCGTGAATTGAATTTCCAAACAGTCGGCAATTTCATTGGCTTTTTCAGAAGGATGAAATTTTAGGCCAGAAGAACCATGAATAGCAGTTGGTGCCCTTGGTCCGTCTCTCTGAAGGAGAGATTTCGCAATGGGCCATATACACTGAGGTGTGACTTCAGCGTTACTTATTTTTGTTTCCCACCGTTCAAGTGCCTTTTTACGGGTCATTCGCCTGATTGATTTGGTGACCCAATTGACTGCCGTTTTACACGCTGGATCCCTGGTTTCTTGCCACAGTTTTCGTAGCCTCTGTTTATATTTTATCAAACGATCTAGACCAGGAAGATCGTTGTTTATGTCCGAAAGTGTAACTTTACTTGTCGACAGCCTATATGCCGAAGCAATAGAGGCTGCAAAGTCGCGTGCCGCTTTATCGGCTTCTACCCCCGAATTAATTTCTAGTTTAGGTGATATTAATTCAGAAGCGAGGCTTTGAAACCGCTCCCAATCTGTAAATTTTTCAATGGGTTCCGAAAGATTCCTAATTTTAACGTGATCCAGTATGTGGAATACTATTGGTAGGTGATCTGAGTCCAAAATATCAGAGACGATGACCTCTGACACTCTGATATTTTGGTGAACCACAATGTCTAGCACGTCACCATTTCCCGCAGGGGAATAATGAGTGGGGCACTGTGGTGCTGAAATTTCGAAATCACTCCTATCAAATAAATCAACGAGTTCCAAGCCTGAGGGGTTTGAAACTCTGCTATTCCAAAATGGGTTCTTAGCATTCAAATCACCTGCCAAAATAGACTTACGTCTGAAGCTTAAGAGCTCAGTGATGTCAGCATCACTCCAGGCTTTGCTTGGAGATTTGTAAACAGCTGCAAGCAGCACTTCGCTATTACCAATTGGTATGCAGACCCCTGTCGCTTCTACTGAAACAAGGGGTGGTAGGTCTACATGGTTGTGGGGAATGCCTTTTCTTACTGCAACGGCAGTTCCGCCCTTTCTGCCCGACTGGCGGTCGATTCTATAAAAGTGGTAATTTGGAATAAAGAACCTCTCATGAGGTTTCAGATGTGTCTCTGAAAACAGGGCCACATCTACGTGTAGGTCTTGCAGCTGTTTACTGAGCTCATAGCGCTGCCTCCCAATGCCGTTCGCATTAAATGCTATGACTTTGAGGGGCCTATGAACTCTAGTGGCCATTCTGTTTCATAAGACTCAGAACAATTTTGGTAATGGCCATTATTTTTTCCTCTTCGGACACTGCACCACTGACCTCTGTCATAATCTGCTGTACTACAGTCACTACTCTCAACATATTGTCGAGAGATTGACTGTTTACATTAGAAGCCTGAACTGACTGACCTGTGTGTTGTTCCAGTACAGGAACCGGGACAGTCGGTTTCGTAACTGCTGGTGGGACTGCCACTGGTGTATGTCGAGTTTGAGACCGTTGCTCCTGCAATGTGTTGCCTCGGAGAGCCGCGAAGGAGACTCCAGGAGTGACGATATTTGATGAGAACACCCTTCCTGTTGTGGTTTTGGGTGCTCTCTGCAATTTCTTCCTCTTGCAGTTCCTCCTTCGCGTGACTGCAGCCGCGGTAGTTTGCGGGATGCGGTTTCTCTCCATCCTTCAACTCACAGTTACAGCACGCTGGAGTGGAGGTAGCGTTCTCTTTCTCGGGGCACTCTCTGTGCAGGTGGCCACCCCCGCACCACATGCAACGAGGAGTTTGCTTACAATTAGCCCAGACGTGACCAAATTGTTGGCAGTTGTGACACTGCGTAAGGCCACTCTGTGCTCTATAAGCCTCGACTCGGATGGAAATATGGAAAAGGTTATTTAGTTTGAAAATTTCTTGGTATTTTGCTGTCCTGGGTAAGGTTATAAGGAAGAGGGGAAGGTTTCTGGATATTCTTCCTTCTGAAAGCGCCCCTCGGGTGGTTGTCATCTGCTTGACGCTAACCACGTCAAATCCCAGGGTCACCAATCCATCAGAAATATCTTCCGCCGGGGTGTTGTGGGGGAGGTGAAGAATTACAGCCTTAACAAATGTCTCTGCGGGGTAATTTACATAACGTGTAGCTTCCTTACCCAGGGGTACTGTCCTGGGAAGGACTATATATTAGAAATACGCTTGAACATAAGAGTTTCCTAGCTGATACACTACATAACAGGATATAAGACACCAAGATTATGTCTTACAACTGAAAATATATTATTTTTTTGCGTCCTCTGCCTCCTGTTCTTTGAACATGGGAGTTTCTGGAGCGAACTCGCCCGATGTTACACCTTACATAGCGGTACTAAACGGTCAACTAAACTTTCAAAAATATGTGTATGCATACATCGGAAGTACTATCAATAGTGGTACAAAACAGCCAAAGAAACCCTCACAAATATGTGTGTATGCATACATCGGAAGTCACATCAATAGTGGTACAAAACAACCAAAGAAACTTCACAAGTATGTGTGTATGCATACATCGGAAGTCACATCAATAGTGGTACAAAACAACCAAAGAAACCTTCACAAGTATGTGTGTATGCATACATCGGAAATTATATCAATATTCAGCTACAGAATGGCTACTGTCATTTACCATGGATTTTCCTTGGACTAGCTCTTAAATTAAGGAAACTGATTTGTATTTTCGTACGTATACAGTAGGCCTAACCTACGAGGAGTGTGTTATTTTATATCTTAAGGAAGTCAATTTGTATTTTC
>NW_019739225.1:194595-197112 GCF_002891405.2 Cryptotermes secundus | reverse complement strand
AAACATTAATCCTGCTTTTGAACAAATTATGCAAAAGTGAGATACGTACATCTCGTACATGTTTGCACACGTTATATGATGGTGTGCTTTACCCATTACAGAGAGAACAGCTAAATAAATTCTCAGGATGCCTATCCTGATAGGCCCACAGGCAGAGAACTAACAAGGACGAGATGTGCCCCATTAGACTTCGCCAGAGCCAATTACTGTTTCATTAATTTCATACAATCGTATTATCACTTGTAGGGTGTTACGCCTGACGAAAATGATGGGTTCTAGTTCGGATGATTGGATTTATTAACAATTCGAAAAAAAAGTGCTCTTAATCACACTTAAATACAGCGCTATCGCTGATTTACACACTTTCCAGTTCACCGTTGCACACACACACTAGGATTCTCTGTTTCCAGTAAACGTCTCCTGGCAACGGAATCAACACACGTGAATAGCGCTTGAAATAACTTCAGATATCACTGCGCTACAGCACATCTAAAGTCTTCAACGTCTGTTAATACTTCTCAGCTGAATCCTTACAGCTCCTTTCCATGACGGCTTCGTGTCTTAGACTCACGGATTCTCGGCGATGACTAGCTACGACTTGTAACTGCCCTGAACTGACTTTGCATCTGAATTCACTTCATTTATAAGCACTCTGCAAACACCCCGCGGAAAAATCTTATATTGTAAACATGTTCACTGTTCCGTTGCTTAGAAACGGATTGCATAACGCCGTTGTTCACTAGTTCACTAACACGTTGCCTAGCAATGGGCGTACATGTAACAATATCAAAGAAAGCGTCTGCCATATGATACTGCTTTACGTGTTGTAGGATAAATCATAGCTTCTAAACGTGAGATAATGCCGGATTTCATAGGCCGCTGATGTGTGTTGTGAAATTATTTGCAGAGTGAAGATCTACAGAACATAGATGGAGCTGTGCATCGAAATAAGGAATTGGTTTCGCGGTACTCAGGCGCTTCCTCTTCAGTTGAAGAGGGCGAGGTAGAAGAAGATGAGACTGACGAGGACAATACCGTAGAACCTGGAATGGCTCAATACAGAGGATCACCACTCCGTCACACACGAAGGCGCATGGCAGGCGAGGTAGAGGCCATGAAGCAGAAGAGGGATGCCCTAAAACGAGAAGTAGAAGAACTACGAGGCCAGCGTAGGAATGCCTGGGCACTGAAAGAACACGTCGACAAGGTCACAGAGGAGAGAGACGCCATTGTATTAGAAGCAGAACTCAAAGCAGAGATTACAGAACACACAATGGAGGAGAGGGACACCCCGAGGCTTGAAACAGAGAAGCTTCGAGTCCAATGTGAAGAGAGTCGTAAAGTGGAAGATCAATTAGATTTTAAAATAAAAAAATGCCAAAACATCATAGAAGAAAGAGACGCTGTGCTGTTAAAAGCCCAAATTAAAGCAGGGCATAAAGACGCCTTAAACAAGTTTATAAACTCTCTAAAACTTGAAACACAAAATCTCCTTGACCAGCGTAAGACCACTGCAATACTGGAAGAGCAATTAAACCTTGTAAGGGTGCAATGTAACGACATTGCAAAAGAGAGAGACTATTTCAAATTAAGATACCGACGATCAGAAGAGGATTGTAATGCCATACGGAAGTTTAAGGAGTCACTAAAAGATGAAATGGAACAACTCCGGCCCCAGCTTAAGGACTATGATCTACTGAAAGAGAAATTAAACTCTAAAATGCTGAAATGTTACGGCATCGCAAAAGAGAGAGACTCTTGCAAATTAAGATATCTACGCTCAGAAAGTAATAGTAAGGCCATGAGAGATGTTGTGGAGGCCCTAAAACATGAAACAGAAGAAATCCAAGTGAAGTTTGAGAACTCTGCTGCACTAGAAAAACAACTGAACACTGCAAGACAGCAGTGCGAAGATATCAAAAGAGAGAGAAACGCTTACAAGCTAATAGCTCAACAAATAAGAGAGAGTAGAGATGACATAAAAATTGAGAGGGACACTCTAAAGCTTGAAACAGAAAATCTCCGAACTAAGATTGAACACACAGATCTGCTGGAAAAGCAAATGAAATCTATAATGCTGCAATGCGACAAAATCAAAACAGAAATAGACCTTTACAAATTTGAAGTCTGACAGACAGCAGGGAATATAGATGTTATGAGGGACGACATAGACGCCCTAAAACTAAGAAAGGGGAGCTCCTCGCTCAGTGCAAAAACAGTGCTGTACTAGAGAGTGGAGAGAGGGGAACAGAGGAGAGGGACGCCCTAAAACTGGAAACAGACAATATTTGTGTACAGGATAACGTTGCTGCTTTACTGGAAAACCAATTAAAAGTAGTAAAGACTAACGCGACTTCATAAAATAGAGAGACGCTATAATAGTCCAACAGATAGAAGCAGAGTGAGAGGCCACAGAGGAGGAGATCTCCGTGGATCTCCAAGCCCAGTACAGTGACGCTGCGCTACGGGAAGAGAAACTGAGCATTGCAACACTGCAATGGGGCAACATCAAAAATT
>NW_019739225.1:191435-194460 GCF_002891405.2 Cryptotermes secundus | reverse complement strand
AGAAAGTGTAAATGGTAGAAAAATAAAGCTACAGAAAATACAAGAACTAAAAAAAAAATTATTTACTATAGGATTCTGACGATGGTGTATATACTGATATACTGGGTTTTTGGACTTTATCCATCGTCCTGGTTTTTAAGATAACAAATAAAAACACGACGTTTTGGAAACTGGATCTTTTTCCGTCCTCAGGTGAAGGAAAAGGGAAACACCTATTCTGTTGGATCCGTTAGAAAGATCCCTTTTCCTTCACCTGAGGACGGAAACAGATCCAGTTTCCGAAACGTCGTGTTTTTATTTATCTTAAAAACCAGGACGATGGATAAAGTCCAAAAACCCAGTATATCAGTATATACACCATCGTCAGAATCCTATAGTAAATAATTTTTTTTTAGTTCTTGTATTTTCTGTAGCTTCATTTTCCTACCATTCACACTTTCTGTTCCAAGATCTGATAAAATGTGGGAGGTTTGAATGGAACACCCTATATGGCAGCAGATACAGAGGACGTAGAAAGAATAGTGGCACTGTGGAACTTGAAAAGGAAAACCTTCGACTCCAGTGTAAGGAAGCTATGGCGCACGTAACAATGCAGTGCGACGAATTCAGGGAAGAGACAGGCGCTCATTTTATATTCGTATTATTCGACGCTGTTTCTTGGTAATATGCCCATTGCGAATACTCCAGAATACACAGCCTTAGTGATCGAAACCTGAAATCGAGCTTGTGACAGCAACACACTTCAAGGCAAGAAGAACCATAGCCTATGAAACTGCATTAACTATGGCGTATAGCTAAGAAATTGTCTATGTGCTTATCTAATTAGTCATTAAACCTTAAAAGCCCATGGAGGAGACGGTGTATAAATCCACCTATTTTTTAACTCGGCATTAGTTGGGTGAAGCGTCATCCTCACGTCGCGACCGCTTTAACCCCAGAGAAAAACTTCTAGCCAATGAATAGGAATCTATGTGAACCACATACCGATCTCGACGTCATGGACGGAAGAAGATTCTTGTCCCTACACGGACTCGAACTCCGACTTCTAGGCAGTCTGACCCGTAGCCAGGCACTATGGTGACTGTGCTACCGATCTCCCTAATTGCGACTTTAATCAATCAGTTTTATCAGTATTTTTAACATTTTATTGGGAATGTGTGGCTCATGTATTTGCATTCTTTATTTTTATAGGTACTTATGAATTGTAGAATTTCTCTGTAAATAGCACACCCCTTGAATATTTGATTGTATAACCGAAATATATCGAGGTTTTCTTAACATGTAACAGATATAAGGAAATAAACTTCAGTCACGTGAGCGCACAGCTTAGCCTTTACTGCATTCACTTGCTCCTCAGCAGACCAGATTATGGTGCTTATGACAAGATGGTGACTGCGCCTCAGGTCACCATCCCAGTCTCCTAGACGGCCCCGAAGCCAACAATAACTGTACGGGCTAGTCACATCGACATTGGAGATATGCATGACGAGACTGGGATACAGCCCAAGGCCATTATCTCAATCTCCTCGAAAATAAAGTCATGAGATGAACGCCAACGCCTGGTGGAGAAGACACCTTACCTACCTTTTGTAATGCAGTTGGTACGTATTGGATACACAACTCTAACAACATATGAAAGAAGGCCTTAAAAATTTAAGGACCTCAATTTTGCTGATTGTCCGCGGGTCATTTAGAAGTCCTTAATTTATAGTTACAACTTCTGTGTAAAACAATGGGTCACTCTGTATTTCCGCTTTAAAAATATCCAGGTGAAATATTACTGAACTGTTTCTGTAGTTCCTATCTAGATTCTCCATAATACATGCCTTAATGGCATATACTTCTGCTTGCAATACTGTCGTGTACTGCCCAAGGCTGAATATAAGTTTCCGCCTCGTGCCATAGCAGAACATACCAGCTCCAGTGCCCCTATTTATCTTGGAACCATCTGGATACCAGATTAGTCTCCCTTTTCTATCAGGCCGAATCCCGTCTTCCCATTCACTCCTGTCAGGAAATCTGACTGTGAATGATTTTTCATATACATGTCTCAGTATCATTTTGTCAGACCCCATTTGTAATACGGGTTCTTTTTTCATGTCCCGAGTTATGTATGCATGTCCAAAACTATCCGATTTAGGCTACCATGACTGGCTCCTACAATCAACACCCCCCAAAAAATTGCTTACCTTTCCTATAGTTTTTGACAGGATTTAAATTCTTTCCTCCATGGAAAATGAGACATCCCTAATTCAAACCCAATTAAAAGCTGTGCAATTTAGAACACTTATGACAAAGGAGGAGGGATTAAATCATACGTGTCAATCCTGACGTTACTGGAAAGATGTTTTCGGTCAGTTGCCCTTCTACATGTAGAGAGCTCAAGAGTTCAACTGCAAATTTTTGCTCAGATGATGCATAACTGTAGAGTTTCAGAGTCATCTTATGTATAGACGGCCAACAATTCCACTGAGCAAACCTACTTCCATAGTACTGCAGATGCAGCAGCATTGCAAGGTATAAATGTAGACCTGAGCATGGAAAAGGTCGGACAATACAGATCATGGGATGTGGAGCTCCATGCATTCTGAACACTACAGTTTCACGCCAGACTTTACTTCTTCCGCAATCATACCAAATCCAATTGACAGCTAACGAGAAAACACTTCCACATGCGTAAAATATTACTAGGATTAACTGACAATGCACAGGATGAGGATTAAATAATTACACAAATACAGAGTTACTTCACACCTTATTATGATAAAGTAAACATCATACATTTCCTACAGGCGATGAACAATCTGCCACATGAACGAGGGACCATTACATCCTTACATAATGAAAGATATTTTTTCTCAAATAAGTTTTATTGTAAGGGATTGGTAACTTCATGAGCAACTGTCCATTACTATTCAAGTACCAAATTGGCTTCCCATTCTTAGTGAAATCAAAGAAAACTGAGCAGTCCCACTTCATGAAGCAGTTTCTTTTTGCCTGGAACATATGAAAATATACTGAATAT
>NW_019739225.1:159470-188928 GCF_002891405.2 Cryptotermes secundus | reverse complement strand
TAACTTCTCCAAATCCCATCTGGGTCTGCGCTTTCGAAATCTTATAATTTTCTTCAACCTGGTTCGGAACTTGGCAACCAGTAAGTTGTGGTCAGAGTCAATATCTGCCCCAGTAAGCGTCTTCACATCCTTCACACTGTTTCTGAATCAATGTTTCACAAGGATGTAGTCCAGCTGATGCCTCCTCCAATCCCCAGGTGCCTTCTGTGTGTAAAGTCTTCTCCTTGGCTTCTTGAACCAAGTGTTTGTAAGAACCAGTCCATTTTTTCACAAAAGTCAATAAGCATTTGACCCCTGTGATTCCGTCTTCCTAGTCCAAGTACCAACACATCTGCAAAAAAATGACAAACTACTACATTGTGGTATGAAACATCTAGTGATATAGTGCACAATCATAACATGAATTTCTCGGTTTCTGTAATAAGATAATCACCATGTGACAATGTTAATATTAAAGTGAAATAATCTCCAAATTTTAAATAACTGTAATTACCTACATACAGCATACCATAAAAGAAAAGTTACCCCAACATGAAGACTTTCCAACAACTTGCCATGAATTCCCTCCAGAATAAAATCTCAAAAAAAAAAAGAGCTGTCCCTCACTCAACGCCTCACGGTTATAGAATGTCATTCTCTATCGTGCACAAGTTTCATCTCTCTTGCAGAATGGCAGAACTGAAAATAGGCAATATGTAGCCAAAGCATAGAGTATTATCATTATCATCCAAGTACAGATATCTCGCCGAGACCTCATTTCACTGCCTTAATCATCCAAACCACTTCCCCCCACTTTTGCCTCTTCCTAATATAACAATCTGCTCAAAACGACTGATTCTATACTGTCTTCCCTAAAACAATCAGTATAAAACTTTAAGGGCAGGAAATTCACAGAGTTGGGGAGATACCTGCACATCATAACATTCCCAAACTACAGAAACAAAGTTCAGTGTCATACATAATGACTTACAAGTGCTGATAATTCTTACAGCTCTATGATATTAAGAGAAGTTTCTCAAATAAACCTCGTGTAGAAACAGATGGCTTCCAGTAGGTGGACAACTTCCAGCATCCAGTCTGATCAGAGAATGCACAACATCCCTTATAAGCAAATGCCATAGATTCTTGAGTAGGATAAAAAAGGGCACAAATCGTCACCACGGACTGTTGTATACGCCACCACTGTTGAGTTCTGAGTATAAAACAAAACTTTCCTTCCACACAAACAATCACTTTCGGAATGTAACAAAACAAAATATAAAAACAATTATCTTAGAAGAATCTTCAAAATATGGAGTTCAAGTGTGTCAATGTGTGGAGATAAACATATAGTTCAAATCAAGTGGACAACACCCCTTATGATGTGGAACAGAATTTCACAAAAGTAATGAAAATTGTAATAGAAAATTTAATGGATTTTATTTTATTATATGGTCCAGAATTGGTAAAATTGTGAATATTAATATTAACATAATATGGAATATCAATATATTTTTAACACAATCTTAATTAATGATTTTGAAATCTATGAACAAGTATTCTTTTTACCAGTACTCATTGGGAAATTAGTTCAATTGGCGCATTTCTGCACAATTCTTTCGCGTGTCGGATAAAATCACATCGCGGGTCGGATGTGGCCCGCAGGCCATAGTTTGGAGACCCGTGGTTTAGCGGATGAATATCCACCTTTAAGAACTTCACTTCAAGAGCGGGACAGATGGAATCACGCATCACAGATTACTTACATACACGGAATAGTAAAGAAGCAAAGCAGCCAGGTTTAACTAGTAACAGACCGTCACGTTTTACGGAATCCATCAGAGACTACATGTCACATTATATTATTTAATTCGTTGAATTACATAATACATAAAAACTTTAAAAATGTTATGTTTTCGGTCATTATCAATCATCCTATTTTTATTAAAAATAAGTATTAGTGCAAGAGCTACATAATAAGGCGGAAATAAAATTACCTATTCTTAACAAACATTAAGGGTTTATTTTTTCCAGTGCAAATCACCACAGCTTGTCATGCAATCAATTTTTCCCCCCCAATATAAATCAGATTCAATTTAATTTCACAAATATCTTTAACTTTTAGATCAGTGGAACCTTGCCTGCTAAAAGCAACAGCTCTCCCTCACTTCACATAACACTCATATAAATACAAACAACATTCATACAGGTTTAAGATGAACACACCTTGGTACATATTTTCTATATCATTATGTATATCTTAATCCCCTCTGCCACCACATATGGTATTTCACAATTTAATTCCAACTTGTGTCCATGCTGAAAGAATTATTCTAGTGAACCCACTTTACTTACCTGAAAGTGGCTTTTAGATATACAGGCACATTTCATAGTGATGCAAGAAATTCTGTGGCACACTTTGACCCTCATATTAGTGATTTCTGGAATCATGTTCCAGGTTTCAGTCTCTATAAAGCCTTCACTATGCATGATTTATATATGTAGATTTTCTCTATCAACTGTCCATAGAAGTAAAAGTTGCACACTTTCCAACAGTCAGCTTCATAATATTGTGACATGACAGCTGAAAGCTCGAGTAGAAGGCCCAGAAATGTTGTCCATCGCCAGGTAATTTCCAGTAAACATGTACCAATGGCAACGAAACATGCTCCTGTGTCAAAAATATCCGGACCATTACTATGCAACAGCCCATTTAACATGTTGCTCAACAGTGCAGGACTTCTTTGAAGCCATGTTTCCTGTGCTGTTGGTGTCGAAGTTATTTAATGAGGACACCAGCCAAGTCTACAGTCATGACTCTGGAGTCAACAGCCAGGATCCGGAGGTTGGAATTGGTGATTAAAGTGATGAGTTACATTGTTAGACACTGATACAAAGAAATGACTAGTGAAAACATAGAAGACTCAATGTTTGCAGTAAGTGCTTTTTAAAGTATGGAGACCGGTAACAGTGTTAAAATTATTTGTAAATGAATTATAAGCATCTGTTAAGTTCAGTTTCCAGTCCAAGCCCCTATTCCGCTAACTATCACATAACAATGTTACTTCATGGAGAACACTCCATAGAGACCACTCTGTCACCTGTGGTGTTTCCTGAAGAAAATACATGGTAACTCTCTTATTGCAATGAAAAAAAAAAAGGTAAAATTATTCCTGTAATAGCCCATGGAGTTCCATAGGTTTATCAGACATTGAGGCTCCCAACTCTACCAGCAATAATAGGGCCAATTGTGTGGCATTTCCGATTGTCAAATTCTTGGGCCAACTGAACACAACTATAACATTTGTCAGTGAAAAGGTGGTAGTCTTCAACACCAGACAAACTTGAGTTCTAGTCTGTCATCAAGGAAAGAAATATTCAGGAAGTGAAGGGTCTTTCTGAGTGTGGCAAGTTACACACACCATCTACACTGGTTTATTTTTAAATATCTGTTGTGCTGATGGCCAGAGTATCACAAATCATGACACACAACAGGATGCAAACAAAAAAGACATGTTCTACAAGTCGTGTTATGACCATTTAATGACTGATACCTGGGATCATACCTAACCTCCATATCATGCAGTCCAATTACCCTTCCCAAGCACCTTCTAGTTCAGCAGCTATTCTGATAATTACATCCAACCTGATAAACAGAAAGATAGTTTGAACTGCTACACACCAAATTTTGCACCCAATCTAGAGGGCAAAGAAGCTGTGATCTGCTACAAGTCTGGTTACACAAGGGTTCATAATTATGAACTTTAAACAAAACAATGTGCATGGAGTTGAGTCCTTTTATAAATTTGATCCTCTGGAACTCGAAGCATAGATGGTTAAACAACTAATTCATTGTCTGTAAACTGGAAAACATGAAAAGGGAGAGGGCAAAATCATACAATTAGAATTTGAAGGGAGGAGTGCTGGAATGGTCAATAATTGGGGAGTATTAAAATGGAAAAATCCCAAGAAGAAACTATCAAAAACTTACACTAGTATAGACCTTAAAACTGAATATGCCATTTGGGAAATTTCAGACAGACTTAAACCACAGATTCCTGCTCACACAGTTGATCAGTATGCTCAGTTACAGCTGCTTATGAGTCAAACTGATCTCAGCACCTCGTGACACTTNTAAAACAAAAAAAAAAAAAAAAAAAACGAGGTTCCTCCCCTCCATCCCTTTCTGTTCATGTTCTCTAAAAAAGTTGTTCAGGGAATGGGGCAAGAAAAATACAGAAATGATTTCCTTTCAGCATATTACTACTTCTACTAATCTCAGATTACCAAGGTTTTACTGAATTCGACATAATGAAGACAAGAAGCATGTCTGATATACAAGCAAATTCCAGACCATTTTAAAAGTATACATACTACACCAAATGATAAAGAAATGTGTCATTAAGTGAAGACAGTGGCAAAAGTCTCTGCTCACAAATGATGTAGATATTAGCATCTGAAGTCCATCAATAAACATAATACAGAACATCTAGTAAATAAAGGTTTTTCATTACCTTTACAACCAACTAAAATGAAAAATGTAAGAATCCTCATGACATGTGTCCAATGTGTTAATACAAATCATACAAATACAAACAGTACAATGGTCTGAACTGCAAGAAATTAAAAATGTGTTAAATAAATGGAAAACGAGTAATTTTTCATAATTATGAAAAACAGTTTCTTATATTTCTATCTACAGGTCTTTGTAATAACAAACAGAACAAACATATTTTCTTAAATAATCCCCACTTTCAATTTTTATTTGTTTCAATGATTCAGAAAAGTACATGAAATTGAAGATTATTTCTAATGTGTGCATATACACAAAAAAAGACAAAGCTATCCCTGAAACTGGCCATGGAGGGCCGCAGGGTTGTCAGATGTCGAGGTTCCCACATTTGCTAGACAACTGGCTCACAGATGGTGGTGAGGTTATCAACCTCATGCTCTGGCCGCACTTTACTCCCAGGAAGATTCATGGTACTCATTTCTGTTAGAGGCTGAGTTGGCCCCAGGACCATAGTGTGGCTGGAAAGATTAGGTGAATTGAAAAATTCAATGACCTCAATGGGAACTGGACCTGTGACCTTCTGGCTTGCAGCATAGTGTGCCTCAACCAGCCATGCTACTGTATGCCCTGTATATTCACACAAAATTATCTTAAACATATCAGAAACTGTAAAACTTGATATATTCAAATTCATGTGTGTGACAAAAACTTCATTCTGTTATAAGCCCAGGATCTTAATGTCTGAACCAAGTTCTCTTTTTGGCCTTCTCTTTCTTAACCCTTTGCCTGCCAAGCTCCACCACAGACCTGCTAGAAATGCCAGGGCTGCTTGGAAGTAAATACAGTGGTACAGTAAATCCACAATACTTCCTCAGATGACCTTAAAACACCAGCAGGTGTACATTATGCGAAAGCCTGCTGTTTCCTCTAAACATCGATGTCACACTTGATCCAATCTACTAAAAGAAATGCTGTAGTAGCTGTTTCACAACAAGCAGACTTCTTTGGCTATGGTGCTTCTATTGCAAGTACCCTGAGCCAGTTTAATCAGATCCTGGTATGCAAAAGGTTAAGAAAAACTGTAAGATTATTATAAGTTCCACTCATCTGAAACTACTACAATACTTGCTGTCGACACTTGGACATCTTAACAATTTGCTGTTAGGCATGTGTTCAAAATTTCCAAAGTCAATTATATTTTATGCTCTCAGATAATGGAGCAATATGAATTGAATTACATAACTACCACAACATTTATGTACAAACTACAACATAACTAAACCATTGCATTCCTCTCATCTTAGTCTTTAGCATCTGACCAATCAATATTGATGCTGAACAAAACCACTTCCCAGGAGGCAGCAATCCATTTGGCAGTGAAAATTATGGCTAATGAAAGGGACCCACAGCTGACCATGATGTGTGCCTGGAATTATCCATATTCGAAGTGTTCTGTCTTTCTCAGAGGTGATAGGTGAGAAATATATGTCCCCCCCCCACAAAAAACACTTGACTCGCCAGTTTGGAACCCAGTTGGTGACCAGCATCTTACCCTATATTTCCTTTCACTATTACAGGGATGTCCAAACTTACTGAAGAGTGAAGCAACATATAATAATTTTCAGAGGTTCATGAGCAGCAAAAACAGATGTGGATTGGATGGCATAAGTGTCTAGGTACATACTATCTATGCATCAGATTTCCTATCTTTATTTAATCCATTTGTACAAAGGGAATGACTGATATTCTATACCATGAGCTGTATCAATTTTTCAAAAGGGAAGCATGTGGCTCACAAGTCACAGTCACACCATGTCTGCACAGGTACATCAGTACAATAATAGAATTATCATTACACTTTTGGATGGGCTATGTACAGTCTGACACCAACAGAACAAATAGGTGTGTATCTGTAAAAGGTAATGTAAAGAACAACGCTTACACCAATAACATCAATTTATGAAATTTATAGGCAGAATGTGTGGGTAAACTATTCATCAATCCACATGCCAACAGCAGCACACATCAATTATCACGATCACCCCACAATGATATTTGAGGTCTTGCATGTAACATGAATGTTCAGAGACAACACTGGACCTAAGAAAAGCATCATAAACTGTACATGGTAAAAGTGTCAAGAATGTGAAAACTCAAGTTGAACATTTCTTGTAAAAATGCAAGATCAAAGAAGGATGCTGTTATACCTTACTGTAAAACAATTTAACATGAAAATATTTCCTGTACATCTACCAATGGGAAATTTCTTTGAAGAATTTAAAATAATGACAAGAAATTTCAGAAATAATATTGCATCAAGGGCAAAACATGCCATACATTTATGAAATTCAGCCTTGATAGCATCAACATATGTATGACAGGATGAAATATAAACTTCCACAGTATGCAGTTTCGCAGATGTGTCTGAAGACAAGAGAGTGTATTAAAAAATTGTTACCATGAAAGTCAACAGAGCAATGAGACTGCAGTTTTAAACATGTAAATGAAAAACTCTTAAAATTGTAATTATGGTGTGTGTTATACTGAGCACACATAATGTGCACACCACAGCTGTGTGATCTTCAGAAAGATCATGCAATTCCAGTTGGCAGTTGATGTGACAGCGGCAAAAACATTCTGAACTTTCAATGATCACTTGTCAATTAATGCCATTTCTGCCATCCACAATTAACAAGCTGCCTCTCAGACAAATTGCTGACTGGCTTCCACAACCTCTCTGATGTCACCTAATCTGGTATATGTGCATGTCCATGCAAGCTTGGTACAATAAACAGTATAAATAAAATTTTCAGAGTTCCTCTCCCATAAGATAAAAACTGCACCTAGCTTTATTCAATCTTCCTCAAACACAGGGCTGGATTTACAGCTGTGGAGTCTCCTAACAGTAACAACAACTTTAGGTTATGAGTTTTCGATTTTTATTTGTGGGGGGACATTCCTCCTAAAAATGAAATTAACTTCTTATCAGGGGCTGTGCCATAGCTCAAGTGGTTAGTCGCTTGCTTCCCATCGTGGCGGCCCAGGTTCGATCCCGGGTCTGGTCAAGTGGGATGTGTGGTGGACAAAGTGGCAGGATTTCCCCGAGTACTTCAGTTTCCCTTGCCAATCTTCATTCCACCAAATTCTCCATCATCATAATCACCCAGGGCAGGCTACAATACGCCAATCAGTGGCTGTTGTGCCGAGTGGACCCAGTTGGACTCCAGCCCCCACTAAGTGAATTAAAAAAGAAACTTCTTATCATTTTAGATGTGCAAATGTCTCAATAAAATGTGTGAATTCCATTTCTGCTTTTTGGAGGCCTCCAGGTGACTATCTTGGCCATGCCCCCTTAAATCCTGCCCTGCTCAAACACTTTGTATTTCTGTTAACAATGAAACTAACTCCAAATTTTTACAGTAAATAAAGATTATTCAGCATAATGATACTTCTGAAACCAATGCCTTTAACAGTGAAAACAGTAAAAATTTCTTTGTTCCTTGGTAAAGAAACAAATCTCAAAGAAAGGTACACTGAAATTCAAACGGTGTTCATACACAAACCCAAGCTACTTACAAGGAAAATGGTATAAAAAATGTCTACAAGTACAATTCGAAATCTACTCTTGAGGAGTTGTAGAACTGACCATCTGTACCACATTTACGCACAAGAACAGACTTGCTGAAGTAGCCTTGATCCACCCAGGCCTGCATCTGGGATGTTGTATGTGGACCATGAATATCTGTACTCTTCTCTTCCCACTTAAATTCCCACATGACTTCTGTCAAAATAAAATCAATATCAGGTCTTCAATGCAGTGGACTGAAAAGGATATTTTAGGATTAGAAATATGTACAAAACACTTATAGAAATCACTCACAATTTCAACGTTTACACTGTCATCCAGCAGCAAAACATACTGCCTAGAAGACCTAACAAATGTTGCTATCCATAGAGCATTTTCATCATGCAGTCAGGAAAATATGGAAGATAGTCCCTATATTCACTGATTAGAATGACATACAAAAATTCTTATCAGATTTTGTTACATTAATCCCCAAAAAATTAAAACTCTAATTGACAGTTGTGGGAAATACATCTGCTTGTGTGTATACCTCAATAGTGTGACATGTTGACCCCTACCCCCCCAGCTGCACGTAGCGGTAACGTAGCGCTCGCGTAATAGGCGAGTAATCACCCCGCATCCTGGTAGCTATGCAACGCGCAACGCGCGGTGACGTCACGAGCGGAGCCGAAGTGAGCCGAGCGGAGCCGACGTTAGCCGAGTCCCCGCGACCTTGAAGCTATGCAAAGCGAATCAACAGCGGTGACGTCACCGAGGGATATCGCGGTTGCTAGGCAGCAGTCAACAACTCCGGACAGCGTGGCTAGCAACACGGACCAGACGACAATTGTCCGATCAAGGCTACATAAGGAGCAGCGAAGGCTATTCACAGTCAGTCAGTCAGTCCTGGAGCTACCGCCGAGTGAGTCCAAGTTAGCCAGCAACTAGTCAGTTGTATTCTGGCATTTGGAGTGTACTATTTGTGATACTGCAGATAGCAGTAATCGTAAATCTGTAATTTGGGTGATTGTAAGTGCGAATGTGAAATAAAATTCGCTATATAAAATACGGCGTGAAGTTATTTGTCGCGATATACGCCCAATACGCGACAATTTTAATCTTCGGAAACATGAAGATTAAAAGAAATTGCCTAGTACTTTCTCATAGTCTTTGGTGGAAATATGAAGGGAAAGGACCAACTGAGAGATTTAAGCACAGATGGAAGGAAAACATTAAAAGGTATATTACATTTCTTTTTTACATTACATTACATTGCATTGCATTCCATGGATCCAGAGTTAGTCAAAACTACTGTAGGAGGTGGAATATGTCATAGAAATATAAAACATATGTACAGTCCCAATGGAGTTCTCACACAAGAGAAACCAAGAATACACAGTGACTACACACAAGGCTATTTAAAGATACATAAGTTATTTTCTAGACAATAGGTATTCATCAACAGAGTAGAATGAATGTGTATTTAGTCCAATCCACATCCTCACATTCTATGCAGCAGGATGTGGACCGGATTCAGCAGGATCAATGGCAACATATTTTGAATACAGTATGAACCACATGGGTTCCATACAATGCAAGGAATTTCTTGAAAGGCAGAGCAACCATCAGCTTCTCAAACAGAACTCTGTTACTTACTTAGTTTGAGTCTGAATAAGTTGGTAATGAAAGGATTAAAATTAAAGCTTTTGTTTCATCAGTCATCTCAGTGTTAATTTTCAGAAAGCGATAAGTTAACACCCTACAAAGTCTGGTAAATTTACAACCATACCAAACTTTATGTGCCTACTTACAATCATTCCTTACTTATTATCAAACCTTCTTGTTACTCATTACAATGGTTTACCATGCACACAGGATATGCAGCATCAAATGACAAATCAAAATAAAGTGTTCTGAAATAAGGAAATTGCTTATTTATTACAACACTTTTATGGATACCATATACAGGGTCTACCAAAAAGAATGTTAGAATTTCAAACACTTGCAACTCAGGAATGAAAATAGACATGATGATGTTGGTGCTTGCAGCGTAACTGTAAACTCGAACAGCTTTACTGACTTAAGCTGTGCATATATCCCAACTGCACTTAACAGACAGCAGCTGTGATTGTGTTCTGCATGATCAGTGCAATGTCTACCGTACAGCAGAAACCACAGATCAGGTTGTGGTACATAAAATTTGAATCCATTAACTGTATTCAGTGTGAAATTAGACATGAGTATGGTGTGAGACCATCTGATGACAAGGGCATCAGGAGATGATACAAGCAATTTAGAGAGGCAGCAGTATAAAAAGTTCCACTAGGTGGTCTACGAGATCTGATAAAGATGCAAATTGTGTTAGGCAGGCTTTTGTACACTGTCCAAAAAAGTCCACCTCCTGAGCAAATACAGAGCTACAGATGCTGCAAACAACTGTTCATGGTATTGTTTGGAAAAGCCTAGATTTAAGACCATACAAACTATAGTAAGTCCAGACTTGACCACACAATAGCTCAAGCGGTTAGTCACTGGCTTCCCCGCGTGGTGGCCCGGGTTCGATCCTGGGTCTGGTCAAGAGGGATGTGTGGTGGACAACGTGGCGCTGGGGTGGGTTTTCTCCGAGAACTTCAGTTTCCCCTGCCAATCTTCATTCCACCAAATTCTCCATCATCATAATCAGCCGGGGCAGGCTACGATAGGCCAATCAGGGGCCGCCATGCCGAGTGGACCCAATTGGACTCCACCCCCCCCCCCTAAGGAAAAAGTCCAGACTCTTACACATGATAAACAAGTCAGATCATAGTCTGTGGCATATAGGCACATACAAATTGTGGAACACAATAATTTCTTAAATCATAATGTCTTCACTACTGATGCTGAATTTCACATCTCTGGACATGCCACAGCTGTCATTTGGGTCAGTGTGCCTCCCACAGAACATTCAGAACATGAACAAGATTGTCCTAAATTGAATGTGTGGTGAGCACTGACACAGGAAACAGTCATCAGCCGGTTCTTTTTTTTCTGATAACATGACTGCCATGTAATTTATTCCTACACATGTTGGTGAACTAGGCCCTTCCACAGTTTAACAACATCAACAATAACAATAAACTTGAAAAAAGGAGTCTTCTGGGATGTGGCATCATGTAGATATTGTATTAACTGATGTTTCAGAGGAACGTATCACCTCCATCTTCGGGGTAGAAGAAAAAAGAAGAAAATCCACAAGCAATGGACCAGCATGAGCAGGTGCCAACAGACTGTCTGTTAGCACCTGCTCACACCAGTTCCTTGCTCATTCTTTTTTCTTCTACCCTAAAGATGGAGGCAATACATTCCTCCAAAAAGCAGTTAACATAATATCTACGTGGCGCCACATCCCAGAAGACTGCTTTCTTCACAGTCACCACCGTAAAAACCTCAAATCTTACATAACAATAATCTTATTCTTCAACTGGAAGGTGCATATTTTCATTTTGCTCACACTGTGAATTTCCCAGGTCAATGGATAGGAAAAGGTGGACCAATTGCAAGGCTTCTTTTGTTTTCTTGATCTTATACCTTTAGACTTTCTTCTTTGGGGCTAAGTGAAAGACCACCAAGTGTACAGTTAAAAGAGTGAATATACTGGATGAACTCAAAGCATGGATCACTGCAACAATTGCTGATGTTACAATGGACATGTTTACAGCGCCTCTAGCAAGAGGTGAACTACTGGTGGGATGTATACAGAGCTACAAATAGCACTCATTGCCCAGTGTTTCAAATCCAACAACTTTTCCATTTGTGTGTTAACAACTGTTTCAAATGATGAATAAAATACTGCAAACATCGCCCTCATATCTGTTTTTGTCCTTAGGTTACAGGTACCTCAAATCTGTGTATTCCTTTTGGTAGACCTTGTATATTCCCACTGATTAGCGTCCTATTACCTGCTTTCTGAGAGATGCAAAATTTACAAAAAGTGCCCACAATGTGTATTTATATTGCTCAATTATAACAATCTTATAAATGTATACTCCAGCTGATTAATGTTATATTATTTACTGCTACAGCACTGCATAACCGCCTAATAGTAAATCAAAGCTATGGAAACAATTTACCAAAATGGAAGTTCATATACACATATTTCTTGAACATGCCTCTTAAAACTAGGATAATTCTAATCCTATCAAATTCCTGAAAAAATAAACTGGTTCCAGAAATCCAAAGCCTCAAAAAACGAACCCTAGGCACTCCAATGGATGACAATATGACGTAATTATGTACATACCTGAGACCCTTACAAAGAGGAGGAAATATGGTGTCTTTGATTGAAAACTGTCGGTTTCTAAATAATATCTAAAAGTCTATGATCACGGTATATTACTACACACGCTGTGTTTCTGGACATTATCCATTACTAAGATTTTACTTAAAATACGTTTCGAAGACTGGATTCTCATGTTTCCGTCTTCAGGTGGCCCAATTGATAAGGAGTTTCATAATGTTTTCAACATTTGTCTTAACTTTTGCAGGTTTGTGCTTTGCTTGGTTTATATACCCTGTCTTGTGTTGGTGCAAGTGTGTGGAGATAGGGACTAACTGTATCAAGTGGACGCAACTGAGTAGGTTCCACCTGAAGACAGAGACAAAATTCAGTCCGTGAAAAGTGGCGTTTTAAATAAATGGATAATGTTCAGAAACACAATATTTGTAGTTTCTAAACAGTTTATAAAGACCTACCAAAGTTTCCACTTCGTTACACAAATAACTTTTCTGTCATGGAGATCTATTAACTGTTAACTGTGGGGTATTATAACTGGTTATATGTGCAGCTTATGTAATGACATTGCCTGTAACTCAAAATATATAGTGTCAAGTGAATATTTAATCAGGAAGAATGTGGAAGGTGGGAATCATCACCTGGTTTAAGGTGCTTACTTATTTACTTATGCAGCTGAGCCCTTCTTGAGGAGCTGCCAATCCTGCAGCTACTCAAGAATTTTCCGGCATTTTATGGAACCCGAAGGTTCCTTACCGTGTTCAAAAGAGCCCTCCACTGGTCCTTATCCTGAGCCAGATCAATCCAATCCATACCATTCCATCCTATCTCTCCAAGATCAATTTTAATATTGTAAACCCACCTTGGTCTTCCCAGTGGTCTCTTTCTTTCTGACTTTCCTACCAATATGCTATATACATTCCTCCTCTCCCCCATTCCCTGCTCATCTCATCGTCCTTAACCTGATCATTCTAATTATACTTGGAGAAGAGTACAAGGTATGAAGCTCCTCATTATGCAGTTTTCTCCAACTTCCTGTCGATTCAAGGGTGCTACCCTAACATTTACCTGCATGGACTGAATAAAACAAAGAACCTCAATCATGATAGCCAAAACCCCGAGCTGAGGCCCAAACTGGGCACCTCTTCAGAGCCAGTCAAAAGTATTACAAATTGAGCTAACTTACTCGGTAGGATCTGATAAAAGAAGATTCAGACATAATACTACATTTCATCTGCCTCAGTTTCAAATTGTATTTATTGAAAAAAAAAACTATAGGTCAAAACAACTGAACTAGCTGCATTCAACATCTGTTAAGAAACAAACTTTTTAAGTGTATAAATTATATTGGCTCAGTTTTCATACCCTTATATTCAAGTAAAACAAATGACGTCACTTGCGAAGTGTTATATGATGTAAATTAATGCCACGAGACATGATGAAAGTGTGCCCTTTATCAGTTCAAACACAGTATAATGGCACTGCAAAAACATTACCTTGATTCTCTTCTTGGCTACTGCTTGTCAGCATTTTCACAATTCCATTCCCTGTTGCTCCTCCTGTTTCTTGTTTTCCACTTTCCATACAGCTTACACCAACTGCCTCTTCTCCCTTGTTCTTTTTCTTTGCTTGCTGCTCCATTCTTGCTTTCTCCTTCTCATCAAAATCAACTGCATACATGTCTAATGCATCCTCATAATCCAATGTTGGCCTGGATTGTTTCCATACATTTTGTTTCTCTGCATTACTGATCTATAAACAGATGTTGAAATCATACAGTTATTCAATAACAGGAGAAGGCAATAAAACTCTTCGGACTTCTTTTTCACAAATGCTGAAAAAGCAACCACAAATTTTACTAACATGGATATAGGCATATTTATTGGCATTTATGTTCTTGCTGGGGATGTGAAGAGCTAATAAAGCACACACTTTCAAAAGAAAATAGATAAGAAATTTAAATATTTCTTTCTTCATACCTAAAGCTAACAAATAAAATGAATTACTCACAAAGCAAGTGATTCACACATTTAAAAGTAAGGAGCCTCATTTCAAAGTAAAACAAACAGTCTAGGGCAGTGCTTCTCAACCGCCAAGCAGCGGCCCAGTAGTTGGCCCTGGCATCAATTATACTGGGCCACGAGAGGCTCTTCTGGAATTTGTCATTTTCATTTTCTAAGCATTTTACATGAATAAATATTTTATAGTGGAAATATTCTGAGGAGAATAATATTTGTCAAGAAGCTCAGACACAGAACACCTAAATCTGTGTAGCAAATGTCAGTGACCAAGCTGCAGATTTTTAAACATGGAAGTATTCATGAATGATCGGGAATTTTCAGACATCCAAATCTTTCTACATTCGGGAAAGGCAATACCGATGTTTATGACCAGTCATAAAAATTGCCTGCAAGCTGATTACAATGGGCGGAATATCCTCTGTTCTCAGAACTGAGCGAAATAACATCTGTGTTGCAAATGTCAGTGACCAATAAGCAAGGAAGTATAAAGAAAATGTTTCCACTGAAACTGAAGATCAAGGCAGTCTGTATCCAGTTCTCAAATCCAGTAATACTGAATACTGATTCTTTGCAAGTTCGCATTGCAGTGTGTAAGTGCTTGTTTTGAAATCTGAGTGATTTAAATTTAATATGAATAAGAGGCAGGGGACTTTGTTTAATTTTGGTGCTAAGAAATCTAGTATTGAAGGTGTTTGTGAAGCAACAAGTAGTGATTCATCCACCTCAAGCCTACACAGCGATATCCAGGATGTACAAAATGAAGGGAAAACCACCAGCACACAGAAGAAAAAGTCTGCATCCATTCGTAAGTACATGGACAGCTACTTAAAATTTGGTTTAATACAATGTCCTAACACTGACCAATTGCCACAACCTCAATGTGACATTTGTGCTACTATTCTGGGAAATGAAGCTATAAAGCCACTGCAACTTACCCGACATCTCATCACAAGACATTCCGATCTAGTCAACAAACCCATGGAATTCTTTATGTGTAAAAGAGATGCACTTAAAGTAGAAAAGAAAATTATTTACCAAGCTTCAACCGCTGACACTTCACTTCTGATGGCATTCTATTTAATATCCATGATATGTATGCAGTGTCCATCTTGTAGTGCACTCAATTTCACCTGTTATTTCACAACATGTTTCGGCAACATAGTGCCATCATCAGGTGCTCCATTTACACTAACCTATTGCATTGCTTGCCATTATGTCATATCACTACAGATAGCTAAATGTGAAAAACCATATTCCACTGGGCAAGAACTCATTAAGCCTTCTTTGATAGCTGCTTGTAATGAAGTATTAGGCCAGTCTGCGGCAACTAAAATGAAAGACATCTCATTGTCGAATGATACAGCTGGTAGGCGGATATCTGATATGGCAGAAGATACAGAAACGCAAGTCACTGAAAAAATTAAAAAATCTAAATTCTTTGCATTACAACTGGACGAATCTACAGATATTCAGAACAGCAGCATTGTACTTACGTATGTACAATATATTGACCATGATGAGTGACATGAAGGAAGACATTTTAAGTGTTTCTGAATTACCTACGCACACTACCAGCTGTGAAATTTTCAAAGTTTTAAATGGTTTCATTGAAGAGAGAGGTCTTGAATGGAAAAATTGCGTTGCAGTTTGCACTGACGGCGCTGCCTGTCTTACATGAAGAAATTCAGGTTTGGTCACTAAAATGAAGGATATGGCGGGCAATTNTCCAAACTCAGTTGTGATAAAAGAAACTAAGTTTAACTTTCCAATAACTTATAATTGCTGTGTTATAGTGCTGCGTCTTTAAAATCAAAATATTAATTAGTGTTGGAAGTAGTGTTTAGAATTGAGAGATTCATACATTCTTCTGCTTCTTCCCCTATTCAGCTGACTTCTATGGTGAGTTACAATGCATAAATATTTTTCTCACTGCCATTTTTTTCAGACTAACATCATTAAAATAAATTTAATAATAGAATAATCAATTTTACACTGAATAACATAAGTTTTTGGTGATCAGCATGGGATATGTCAATGAAAATTAGCACAAATTAATTTAATGATGTTGGTCTGAGGAAACTACAAAATGCTACAAGATTTCATTAGTCCAGTGATTGATAACTAATTCAAATGTAATTTTATGCTTGTCAACATGCCACACCAAATACATAAGTGTACTAATACTCTTTATGATTATGCTATAATTAACTACTAATATTATGTTAGCTTAATGCATGAACTTTAACAAAACTGGAAAGGTATTTACGAGTAAATTTGTTGGGACTGGGCCCTCATCTTATAAAAAGAAAACTTACTGCGCCGCCGTCTCATAAAGGTTGAGAACCACTGGTCTAGGGTAACTGTAGTTATAATTATGAGTTTGACAGAATAACGGATACTGCAATAAAAAAAACAAGTCGTCCACACCATACATTATTCAATTCCTGTTCTCTTACACAAGGGCAAATATTTACTGTGGGGCATGCAATATCTGAATCAGTATGATAATATTTGCTAGGTATGTACATCAAATTTCTCTACAAAAGGCCTCTTGATCTCTGGAAGTGTCAATAATAATTTCTTCACAGTCATTTTGTTACACAACCACCATCAACAGAAGTTCCCAAATTTGACCTTGCCTTTTCTGCAGTAACACATAACAGAAACTTGTATAATTACATTAAAACTTTATTAAAATATATACATATATATATATATACACATGTACTGTTTTCACCTGTATAATATCAATAAAGCAAAGAAGTGCCACCTTTTCATTATGTGAGCAGAACATAAATGGCAGGTGTGCTTTTCAATTGTTCCTATGCACCTTTCATTACAGAAACCTTATGCTAGTAACATAACCAAATGAATAATATTATTTGACTGAACTAATTAGCTATCTTGAGCTAGAAGTGCTTTGTTCATTTAAAAAGTTTAAAATCAGTACTTATTTATAATTCATTTAAGCAGCTCAGCCAATTATGTAGTAGAAAGATAGAAAAAAAAGAGGTAAAGCTATCCCTCTAACAGGCTGTGATGGCCCACAGGTTGTGGGTAATTGAGGCTCCCATGTTTTCTAAACAATCAGCTCATGGATAGCGGTCAGGTTGTCAGCATTACACGCCAGCTGCCCTTACGCCCCAGGAAGAGTCCTGGAACTCATTTCTGTTAGAGGCTGAGTCTCGACCTCAGGCCCATAGTGCGGCTGGAAGGGTAAGGTGAATTGAAAAATCCAATGACCTCATCAGACCTGTTCAGAAAGTTCTGAACAGTGAAAACAACACAGCAGCCACGAGCAAAGCCTGGACGATATAAAGAACCTCTACATCAAGATAGCCAGGTGGCACATTATCTGCCCCATATAAGAGGGACGATGGGAGGACAAACACGAGCCTGCATGGTTTACGAATTTTAATTATTGACAATCCAAAAAATTTTTAATTAGCATCAAGAAATTTTATACAATTTTATAAAAAACTTTACATTCCCAGGAAACTGCTGTGTTTGTGAAATGTGAAATGTCTATTTTGTGTACTATGTATTGTAGCATATAAGTGTACGTACTTTACGTCTAAACAACTTATGTGATGGTTTCCTATTTGTAGTGATGTTTGCCCTCTGAAGATGGTCCACAGAGACCGAAACATGTAAGGGTGTTAAGTTTTCATGTAGTAAAAAACTTACAGGTCACATTGGACGGAGTGATTTATATTTGTAATTGTTAGTGTGACGGACCAGAATGAAACAAATCAAATTCATTAAATATTTATCATCGTGAAAAATGCTTCAAACAGAAGTAGTAGAGAGAGAGAGAAAGATAAGATTTGAAGCTTTCATGGCAAATAAATGTGCCAAAATTTTCTCAGACAATCAGCCATGTCAATGTTGAACTAAAAACCAACATTTCAAAGATCTCATTAGTTTCCATTAACAAGGTCAACGTGGTGAATAAATCAGGCCACTAAATCAAGGGTCATGGGACTGAAATACTAGCCAGTACATCAGGCTATATGGGCCAGCTTGTTAAATGTGAAATTGAAAAAAATTACATCCTGACAATATATACAGATAGGAAGATTTCAAAATCAGCAAAGCATGGAATTCCAGCACCATTTTATTAAGGCACTACAACACACATGCATCATGAGAATCCCAAGAAGACACAGAGAAGAGCATGAAAAAAAGAAAACAAAATAGGCTAACAGAGGCACCAGGTTAAGCAACATGGTGAGAGGTAAGAATTAGATGGGTAACTCCATAGTTTGACTCCACCATCCTACCACATAATACACCAATAGGAAACAGTGCTGATGTGACAAACCGGTATAAATATCAGTGACATAAAGTCATTCACCTCATAACCCCAACGATGGAGACTGGGGAGATATCTCTAAAAGGCTGGTTTTCAGTTCAACACCAACATGACTGATCGCCTGAGAAAACTGTAGCACAAAAAAAAAACGCACACAAACACTTGAAACTAAGGAGACCAACAGTGTCCAAGATCTGCAAGGTTTGATAACGACTTCACCTGGATAAAAGTTCATCAGTTGAGATGAGTGTGACTGTGAACCCAGAAGCAATGTCCTGCATTTGTGTGAAGAAACAATGCATGCTATGAAACGTTAATTAGGAAGTAGAGTGCAGCCTGTGGTGACCAAGATGTTCGAAGAGAACAGCACAATGGCATACAGTGACACAGTAATGAACAAGATCAAATTAATGCCATGATCACACATGGTTACTGGAAATAACACTTACAAAACAAGATAAAACGTTACAATACCTACCAAACTGGCAATATGTTCATAGCTTTCCTGGTAAATATCCATGTTACCAGTCTTGGTAAGGAGACGGTTTGCTAGTTCTGTCAGTTCTATAACTTGCTGCTGATTGCCTTGTTTGCTGTCTTCTTGTCCAGCTTTCTTCCTCCGCCAACGCTCTGATGCAGAAATACGTTTGTTGCCTCCTGTTAAACAAATTTTTAATTCATAACACTTGTTACAGAAATCAGAGAGAAGAAGGGCAGAACAATTATTTGTGCCCCATGCATAAAATTCAATGAGGTGGATGAGACAGGTGCAAGAAGTAGGATGCACCTTTCAAGACTTTTCTTACCTTAACAGAAACGAACGTTCATGTGATGTCCTTCTGTTTTCACAAATACAGATCTGATGACATAATCATTAAGTTACAGAGATGTCATTACTTAATTCCAGTTACCTGAGTTATCCACGTCTATCTTACTTACGCTACAACAGCAACTAAGTCACTTGAACAGTCATAAGTTTGACTGCTGCCAAGTTTAAGCCTCTTATATTTTCTATGTCTGGCTTCATCTTGTCCTATACTGCGAATATGCTCTTCTCATGATTTTGTATGACTTCTACTTTTTACCTGCACAATTCTGTTACATAATCGTATACCTACAAAAGGCTGAAACCCATGTGCAAATCAAGACCAGTGTGAACCTTGGAAAATTTCCAAGAGTTCCTCCATTTCTGAGTGAGGTGTTAAGCAGGCTGTTGCCTGATGATGGCTAGGGCATTACTGACATGGTAGCATGTTTTGATTGCTGTGGGAACATGTTCACTGACCATCGTCTAGCAATGGATGTCTTTTCTGGGCCTGGTAGTCTGGCTTTGAGCCATCATGTGGAATGAGACATATTATTATGAGTTTGCAAAGCAGTCAACAAATATTAGACAAGATCATCACAGGATTAGTGTATTACATGGTGCTGATGAATGATATGATGTATTGTCCACCAACAAAGGGAAGAAGAGATGGATGGTGATGTAAAATTGATGAACTCTGACCTTTCTATTGTTCATTCAGGGGCATACTAAGCTTCAGTCTACCAAAAGCAACAGTAAGTCCTCAGAAAATTAAGTCATGTTTTCACCTGGCATGTTAGTCTTGTCTTGTCCTCACTGGAGACCAGGAGGTCCTACAACATTCGTAATGCTATGAGTGTTTGTAATATGTTCAACAGTCCATTTTCTGAGATGTTAGGCCATGTAACCAGATGTATACTGATGTTCTGGAAGAATGTGCTGCCCCATCGTCTGCAAATAACATGGAGACAGCACAGTTTTCAGAGATCTACTTCAGGATCCTCAAGCATCACTCTCATCCTGCATGTCTGCAAAGCTACTCCTTTTGTGATTGATTTTATAGTGCTGTCAGCATCTGCACTAGACAGCATTGGATGGTAGGATGACTGGTGTATAATGAACTGGAACGGATTTAGAAGGAAGTGGTCATGGCCTAATTCAGATATTATCCCAGTATTCACTTCAGAGGACAGAAGAAAACCTTGAGAAACATCATTCAGGACATCCAGTGTCCTGACCAAGGTTCCAACCGGCCACTTCTAGAGCAAAAGTCTATAGAGTATTACCATTACACCAAGGTGTTCATCATGGACGGTCACTGGTTTGGTATTAACGATGATTAAAAATCAGAAAATACAAACGTAGAATGGCTTCTAGTAGCAAGAGGTTCCAATCTCACTTCAGGAACATCACTCAGTTGGTCCAGAAGTTAACAGGGGTCAGATACAGGGAGATGATATATCCTAAGCTTATCTTTCCTTATAAAATGAGGAAGCCAGGTGGAAAGTACGAAGGTTGGAAGATTCGCTGCAATAACATTCATGTAACTTCACAAACACTGATCACTTACTTCTATAACACAGCTGGCAAACATGTAGTTCACAATCACGATTCATTTCATATTTAGAGCACCATAACATAATGTAGGATATGACAGGTAACTCAGCATAACTGTATGCCAGAGCTTTTCTGCTAACCATTTTTTCTTTCTGGTGGCATTCTTACTCCAAACTACAATAACTGTAGACAAGAAGCAATGGGGCCACCATAAGCAAGATGAATTATTTCAAGCAAGAAGGCCTTGATCAATTATTGTTCATGGTGTAGAACGTATATCTTATATGTCTGTACTCCTTGTAGGCAGTAAAGGTAAAAGCAGTGTTGTCACATCATGAAAACATGTGTGGAAGTGGAGGTGGATGGAGAGAGAATTACACTGATGTTTCACATTCAAACTGGTTCCATTACTGTAATGCAGTACTCATTCTGATGAAAATTTCCAAGCAGAAGTATTCCCTCTCAGAACATCCTGTCCTTCACTAGGTAATTTTATGCAGAAGGGAGCATTCTATCATATGTCACAGCCCAGACGTATGGACTCTTCCAAGCTGCGAGGCAACAGATATAGACCAGATATAGCCAAGCAGAAGGTTTAAATTTTCTTTATTAATTAAATTCTAACTATGATTTGTGGTAGCTAATGATCTGGAGCTGGGTGTGTGCTGTCAAAAGGATTCCACCCCCTGAAAGTGATTTTCTGGTGTGCTATTGCAACTGGATTTATCATTAGTCCGAACTTTTTCAAGGAGGTCAACTGGACGGTAACCATCAAATCTGAACACTGCTCCCACACGCTGCAACACTTTTTCCTTCTCAAACTTCACAGAAAGAACACTTTCTTTTGACACTTTCAGGATTGAGAGTACAGAGCAGCAGACAGTAAGATTGCTGATGAATGACAAATTGGATTTGGAAGGCAACAGTTGTGGCCTAATTAGGCACAATCCTGGCATGAAAAACCTTTTGGGATAGCTGGTGACATGGTCAAGATTCAAACTGAACACCTCCCAAATACAAGTCTGAAATCAACTTATTTGGTGGAAGAACATTGTGTTGAAAGACATACAGTTTCAGTAGGATGGCACCATGTGCAACATCGCAAGAAATATACTGCAGTTTCTGAGCCAACAGTCTGGAGACAGAGTCATCTCTCAGTTTTGTCCCATTCCCTAGCCACCTCACTCTCCAGATCTTTCCTTGGCAGACTTCTTAGTGTGGGGATTTACAAAATATGCTCTGGATGTGTCAAAGAATTGAAACTGAACATCAGTGAAGCCGTCAGTGCTAATAATCAAGAGACACTGTTAGGAGAAAGAGACAACAGGTTTATGTCATGTTGGGAATGCACCTCTTATATCACTCATCTGCAAGATGTGATTTTGAAGTACATATTCTCTGGGAGCCAGGACAGCATAGCTGGTATAGCGACTGGCTATGGACTGGACAACCGAGGGGTTGGAGTTCAAGTCCCAATAGGGTCAAGCATTTGCTCTTCTCCATGTCATCCAGACTGGCTCAGGGACCAACTCAGCCTCCTATTCAATGGGTACTAGGAGCTCTTTCCCTGAGGGTAAAGCGGTCGGGGCATGAGCTGACCGCCTACCTCCAAGTAGTGACAAGGTCAAGAAAATGTGGCTCTATACATCCACTCCTCCATATGCCTTCACTGTGTAGTGCTTAATTAGTTAAGCACAGGGACAACTTTACTTCTACTTCACATATTCTCTGGTCCTTGTGGTTTCATCAGTGTGCTGTACACAGTATTTACACTGTTCAGAAACTTGTACAGTGACAATAAATGTATCAAACACAAACGCTACATCCTGTATGACAGAAAATGATTGTGGACTGTGGAATAACATTCATAACCTAATTAATCATAATAATCCCAGTTTCATCCTAATGTACTGTTACTGTAACAAGTACAGTTGTTGCTACACAATGACCAGGAGATGAGCGGATACACAAGGGCTATTTGTGAGCAACGGTTCAGTAAACAGGTTCCCACTGCTTGGCAGCAGATCCTTAATAATGCAACAGTGGGACTATAGCAATAGAAGAGCTGTGTTTCCTATGTGGTCCATGCCGAGATGTTACTTGTATAAGCAATGGACAATGTCAGTTGATGGTTGAACTTGAGTTCTGGACGGGAGGTTGTGAAGAGAGGACCTGAGTCCAGGGGCAGAGGAAGAGCCATTTTTGGAGCCATTACCAGGAAATGTCTAGTAACAGACTGAGAACAGTATACTTGTGTGCTCTAGTGAACTGTAATGTGTGGATATAGCAACAGTGTTATAGTTATTTGTAGTTATGACCTATAAGCAGTCAATAAATCCATTCACCAATCCAAACCCTACTGACAATCACACATATACGAGGGTGAGTCAAATGAAAACCTTAAATTTGTAATATAAAATCGAAATTTCACACTATTATCCTGTAAGTTGGTGTGCTTCAAACAGCGTGCAGAATGGCCTGTAGGTTGCAGCATAGTGCAGATGCACGAACACTGTCACAGCACCAGTATAAGGTGGCTGCCCCACTTGAGACTTGCACCAGGGAAGAACAGCCTTCTGTTACTCGGTTTTTGTGTCGTGAAGGTGTGAAACCTATTGAAATTTATTGAAGAATGAAGTTTCAGTATGGTGATGCATGTTTGTCACAGAAGCAAGAGTATAAATGGAGTAGGAAGTTTGCAAATGGTGTGACTTCAGTGGAAGATGCTCCTCGTCAGGGTCAGACACATCGAGTTGTGACTCCAGAGAACACTGCAGCAGTTAAAGCCATAGTGAGGAAAAACCGCTGAGTGACACTGAATGAAATTGCAGCAAGTTTAAACATTAGTCATGGTTCAGCACACCACATTGTGCACCATGTGCTTCAGTTTCACAAAGTGTCTGCAGGATGGGTGCCACGGCAGCTGACTCCTGAATTGGAAGACCGACGTACTGATGCTTGTGAAGAACTTCTGCGGCGCTTTGAACAAGAAGGTGATGACTTCCTTGCAAGAATCGTTACTGGGGACGAAAGCTGGGTTCACTTCCACCAACCGGAAACAAAGAGAGCGAGCAAGGAATGGCGCCATTCCTCATCTCCAAAACTGAAGAAGTTTCTAACATAGCCATCAGCAGGGAAGGTTATGCTGACTCTCTTTTGGGACGAAAAAGGCGTCATCTTGGAGCACTACACGCCTAGAGGGACCACTGTCACCAGTGCATCATACTCAGATCTCCTAAAAAATCATCTTCGGCCTGCAATCAAATCAAAGTGACGTGGATTGCTGTCCACAGGTATCCTTTTGCAACATGACAATGCAAGGCCCCATACTGCCCGTACAACAGTTGTGACATTCGATGACCTGCATTTTGAGTGTCTTCCTCATCCGGCATACTCACCAGACCTTGCCCCAAGTGATTTCCATATGTTTGGACAACTCAAAGAAGCAATGGGAGGAAAGACGTTCGGTTCTGATGAAGAGGTACGCCACGCGGTGCATGAGTGACTGCGCAGACTACCAAAAGAATTTTTTTCTAAAGGAATTCATGCACTTTGTAAGCGCTGGAGGACTTGATTGAGTGTGGGGGAGGTTATGTTGAAAAGTGATACAGCTTTGTACCACTTGTGCACAATAAATAATACTCAAAAAAATATTTAAGGTTTTCATTTGACTCACCTACGTACTCTGTAACATTATGTTACCAACAACAGGGACTGTGTGTGCAAAGCGATGGCAACATAGGCTGAAAGTCAGGAGTTATTTATAGTTTTTTAGGTTCAATTTAGCAGAATCTATACAATTCTCAACTGTCAGAATGCCATGTTATGTTAAGTTTGTTCTTTAATGTGTCTTTGGACAATTAATAATATTTAGATAGATACAAAAAGGAACTAAGTACTATGTATGGACCCAGTAGGTGTCTGAGTGCTTGGGGTGACTGTAAGCTGGGCTCCACTCCCCACGTCAGTACTCAAGTGGCATGTGTCTGTATGGACTGTACTACAAGAACCTTGTCACTTTCTAACATGCTGACAACAGTTTCACAAGTTATTTCCCTGTTTTAAACATGTTAATGAACTATTATGTTTTCTCATTCAGTTAAAAGAAGTGCTTTTCCTAAACCAGAATCACTGTTTCCACTCACACTACACCCTCTCCCACGTAAGTATCTGGGCACATGCAGGCATGAGGATGTGCAGTTCTCTTTTACGTGATGCAATTACTTTAACATGACTACATGCTTCCACTAACACAGCTGTGACAAACAATATGATTTAGCGCTGATTATGTATATGAGAGAACACTCAAAATTACTGAGTTTTCAGACCTTTCAGACAAAGTCTGAAAACCCAGTAATTCTGAGCATACTTTAAAGCCATGTCATAAACCTTATCCAAGCCTAACTTCTAGCAAAAACTGGCAAATGCCTTCATTAAAATATGTCTTGAATTCCATGTGTCCATTTAGTTCATAAAATTATAAAATTTATGGTGCAAAAAAATATAATACAACGCACAATACAAAATGTCATCATGTAATTAACTCACCAAGCCTCCGTAATGATTTTGCAACGGATTCACCAGGCTTCATTAATTCTAGCATCTGTTTGTAAACAGATACACGGTCAAAAGGTGAGGCATTACTTGAATAATCACTCCCACTGTCATTTCCAACTTCTTCAGCTCCTTGAGTTTGTCCATCTATTTTTTTTATCTGAAGCAACAAATTAAAACAAATTAAATCTTTTCATCATTAAAGACCAAGATGAGTCAATCAGTTCAGTAACTAGGCTATAGGCTGGCCAACCAGAGAGTTAGGGTCTGAATCCCTACAAGGGCAAGAAATGTTTCTCTTCTCCAGAGTTGTAACCAGCTATGGGTCCCACTCAGCTTTAAATCCAATGGGCACTGGGCACTGGTTTTCTGGGGGTAAAGTGGCAGGTGCATCACACTGACAATTTTTTTTACTTCTAGTAATGCCAAGCTTAAGAACAGTGGAGCTATACTTCCACCTCCTCATAAATTCTCACTGTAAAAAAAAAAGTAAAGGTATCCCTGTAACAGGCCGTGGAGGCCCACAGGGTTGTGAGACGTTGAGGTTCCCGTATTTTCTAGACAATTGGCTTATAGATGATGGTAAGGTTGTTAGCCTTACGCGCCAGCCGTTCTTTAGCCCCAAGAATATTCCTGGTATTCATTTCTGTTAAGAGGTTGAGTCAACCCCAGGACCATAGTGCAGCTGGAAGGATTAGGTAAATTGAAAAAATCCAATGACCTCATCAAGATTCAATCCTGCGACCTTCTGGCTTGTAGCATAGTGCCTCAACCAACTACACTAATGCATGCCCCCAAATTCTCACTGTAAAGCAAAAAAAAGTAAAGCTAATTAAATTTTCACTGTATGGTACTTAATTAATTAACTTTACTTTTTTGCTTCATATTCAAATGGCCTGTTACAGCCTCATGTCACTTTATGTCATGCCCTTTTTGGCTTTTTGTATGCCGTTCATCCTGTCAAGATACAGTTTTTATTTTTGTCTCTAATTATGAATAAATTCACAGACACTCTTACAGTACCTTCAATTTTCTTATAGTTGAAATGCCTGTTTTACTAAAGCTTAGAATTATTATGTAACTTGTACATTCAAACTATAATCCCTTAAAACAAATGGCATAACTACAAATTAGAAGCTAGTGCTTTTAATAACAAAAATTAAAGAGTTGGATACTGTGTTTTTAATTTTCAGGACTGTTGTCTTAATTCAATAGTTAAGTGACAATCTGCATTTCAAATACCTCTTCATCTCACATTAATTACCCTCAATTTTCCATTCATTAAGGTAAAAGAGGTAAATTTGTTCCCTGGGCTTAATTAATTAAGCACCAAGCCATGGAAACACATGGTGGAGTGAAGGTATAACTTTATTATTCTTAACCTTGGCACTAGATGGAGATGAGTGGTCAGCTTCATGCCCCTGCCACTTTACCCTGGGCAAATAACCCTTGCTGTCAGCTACATGGGAGGCTGTGTGGGCCTCAGAGTCTGTCTGAATATTACAAAGAAGAAAAAATCCCTTGCTCCTGCTGGGGATTGAATCAAGATCGCTCAGTCATCCACCAAATAAGCTACCCCACCTCCTACACTTCATTCACTACAGAAAAATAATGATTCTTTGTCCTTTCTAGTCATACAATAATGATGCTGTCTCATGCAGAAAAGTATCACATCACAACTCTTACATTATCCAAAATATAATCCAACTTTAATACTGAATTCTAAAATCAATATGGCTGCCTTATTACAAAAGATATATTCACTGGCTCCATTACAAGTTTACCAAATAACTCCACCACCCATTTGTGATAATGTAATTTGCTACAGTGTCCATACTGGCATGGGAGTTTAATTCAACACAAAATTTTACAGGTAAATAATACTAATATGTTAATACTGTTTTGTTTAACATAACATAACATTGCATTGCATTCCATGGATCCAAAGTTAGTCAAAATGACTGTAGGATGTGGAATGTATCATATAATTACAAAACATATGTACAGTCCCAATGGAGTTCTCACACAAGAGAAACCAAGAATACACAGTGACTAAACCCAAGGCTATTTAAAGATACATACGTTAATTTCTAGACAATAGGTATTCATCAAGAGAGTAAAATGAGTGTGTACTTAAGTATTGTTTCAGTGCTATTTTAAATCGTGCTTTTTCATTCATAAGATTTTTGAGATCAGATGGCAAGTTATTAAAAATGTTGATCCCAGCATAATATGCACTTTTCTGAAAGCACGAGAGGCTAATGAAGACAGAGTTTGTGTCTGCTGTCTATACCACATGTTTTTATCAGTGTGATCATCATCAGGTGGTTACAATAAATACATAACTGGCATCAATGAACTACCAAATTAATATGGATCCTTAGTAGTGAACATTGTGAAATAAATATTAGATCTGTATTAGTGAACATTGTGAAAAAGATATTAAACTTCTAAATTCTGAATATTTTTGACATTCTTAAAATGTGATCAGGTTAAAAGTTGAGAACTAAAGTGTTAAATACCAATAATAATTACTATAGGATTCTGACAATGGTGTATAACACACTGATATATTGGGTTTTTGGACTTTATCCATCGTCCTGGTTTTTAAGATAACAAATAAAAACACGTTTCGGAAACTGGATCTGTTTCCGAAACGTCGTGTTTTTATTTGTTATCTTAAAAACCAGGATGATGGATAAAGTCCAAAAACCCAATATATCAGACCAATAATAATACTGACTGATAAAACAGAACATTTGGGATGATCTCCATATTATGTTTTGTCATGTCTTCCTAAATGTTTGTATCTGAAAATATAAACAAACCTGTATATGTAAGATTTGAGGTTTCCACAGTGGTGACTATAAAGAAAGTGGTCTTCTGGGATGTGGCGCCATGTAGATATTGTGTTAACTGACGTTTCAGAGGAACGTATCACCTCCATCTTAAGGGTAGAAGAACAAACTGTGAGCACCTGTTCGCGCTGGTTCCTAGCTTGTAGATTTTCTTCTACCCTGAAGATGGAGGCAATACATTCCTCCAAAACGTCAGTTAACACAATATCTACATGGCACCACATCCCAGAAGACTGCTTTCTTCAACCCTGTATATGTATGTGATGAGTGCTGTAATTATGTGACATAGTATGGGTGGCTATTTGACTGTAGTTTTATGTACTGTAGGTATGAAGTAGTTAACAGGTTTATTTATACTGTAAATAAATCTGGCAACTATATTTGTTAGTTGGTATTCATTATTTCTATGTATGTTTTATATGTGCAGGCCATGTGGTAGCATTGTTGGTTGAGGCACTATGCTACAAGCTGGAAGGTCATGGGTTCAATTCCCAATGAGGTGGATTCTTTTCAATTTACCTAATCCTTCCAGCCACACTATGGCCTTGGGGTTGACTCAGCCTCTAACAGAAATAAGTATCAGGAATCTTCCTGGGGGGGTAAAAGGCAGTCGGCACATAAGGCTGACAACCTTACTGCCATCTGTGAGCCGACTATCTAGAGAAAATGTGGGAGCCTCAACATCTCACAACCCTACGGGCCTGAACGGCCTGTTACAGGGATAGTTTTACCCTTTTTATTTTATATGTGTTTTGTAGGATGTTGTACCTTGTTTCACAGACTTTTTTTTTACTTACGCGGGTTCAAATACCCAGCGGAGGTCATTGAATTTTTTAGGGCGGAAAAATTCAGGGAACAAGTCCTCTGGGAGGGACTTTAAGCCGTGGGTCCCGTGTTGTAGCTTTACGGCACGTAAAAGAACCTCATACCTCCAAAGGAGGTCACTGAGCAAAATTGCGGACGTTTCCCACCCAACAGCAGTCACTAATACCTCCGGTAGATGGGGGAAGCATTATAGATA
>NW_019739225.1:140072-159326 GCF_002891405.2 Cryptotermes secundus | reverse complement strand
TAACTAACTAACTACATGCTTAATTATCCACTGGACGCAGTTTCAATGATCTTCTTTCATGAATATGTTTTTTCTCTTCACTGCATATTATTGGTTATGTTTAAACATGTCATACATCATATCAGTAGTTGACTGTCAGAGAGTGACTGGAGTGAGCGGAAGAAGGTAGAGATTGTTTGTCTAATGGTAATAAAGTAGTCGAGAGTGGTTGCAAGGAGGTGTAAGAGGAGATCAGCAAACTTGTTTTGGATATATTTCATGAAGACGGGTGNGGGTTATAATTAAATCGAATATAGAGTTGTGTGTATCAGCAAAGGCATCATTCATTTGTTGCTCCTGTTTACTGAAATTATATATTGTGTCATGCAGACCAATTGCTAGGCAACAACTGCAAAACAGACAACTAGACAACAGCCATTATTAGGCAATGGCCCATTAACAGCAACAGAGGAACAATGCTTTCTGTGTGGTCCATGCCAAGATGTTATAAGGAGGAGAGTTAGTGAGGAGTGAGTTCAGTCAGTTGAGTTTAATATAGTTGAGTTAGTCAGTCAGAGAACTGCTGAGGTTCAGTCATGAGCTGTTGCTGTGAGAACATGGTAATTGAGGCCCAAGATAGCTCAGGAATCCAGAGGAAGGGGAACATCCTCCATTGAAGCTGCTACCAAGCAACAGCTAGTGAAGATGTGACTGTGGACACTAGTGCATGCATGTGTGCACATGTGCGTGCATTTGAGAGAAAGAGAGACTAATAATGAACTGTAAACTGTAGACCCTCCCTGTATCAAAGAGTCCAATAAATTCAATCATCAATCCAAAACCCTTCTAGAGTCACACTCATACACATGACAATATATTGTAACGTGCTTCGTTACTGAAGACGCCGTAGAGATGGTTAATTGGTTTATTCAACAATCTACAAGAAACGGCTACAATTAATTATAACACAGTTGCGGGGTTTCACACTTTATAACCCTAATCGCGTTAATCTGTCAACACTGTTGCGGGGTTTCAAGATTTATAACCCTATGCGCAAATCAGCTCACTGTCTTCAGTAGTCTACACGTATACAGTAGGGGAGCTAGGTATCACTGTATCACACACTCCCAATTACACAATCACACACACGTCCGGATCTTCTTTCCGCGACGGCTGCTATATTCCAACAGTAGTCAGCTGACTGGAGAACTGTTGATAACACACTCGCTCGACTGCTACTTTATAACTCGGAAATGGCTTCGGCGATGGCCACGGTATAACTGACTCGGCGAATGTTACTTGATAACTCGGCGGCTGTCACAGTACAACTGAAGTCGCCGACTGCTACAGTAGAACTCTCTGGTAGCTGCTGTGCAGCTCACTTATATAGCTGCAGTGCTTGCCTGTTGCGTAATGAGTGCCACGTCACAGTAGGAAGTTGATTATGGGTACGTAGCGTTGCACGTTACGTCACCGCGGAGGGGAGTGGTGGGGCGGGAACTCGCCTATTACCGTAGTATCACGAGCGTTACGTTACCGCCACGTACCGCTGGGGAGGTAGGGGTGATCCATAGCTCAACATGTTACAATATATAAGCATTCTAGTGTATTTAGTATTTGGCTTTTCTTTTTGATGTGGACTATTTCAAATGTGTTGTTGATTGTGTTATATGTATGTCCTGTGTTGAGTATTTGCTGAGCATATTTTGAATTTTATTTATTGCCTTTATAGCCTGAATGTGTTCATTATGTCACATTTTAAAAGTTGGTCTAGTTTGTCTGATGTATTTTAGTGGGCATTCATTGCATTTTAACTGGTAAATTTCACTCTAGCACACTATATATATACACACACACAAGGTGGTTCAAATACGACTGGGACTGATTTTTTTTTTTTTGCCAAACACTTACTTGCACATGTCAATCTTCAACGCACTCCCCTCTGGAGTCAACACATTTTTCCAATGTTCTGGAATCATCCTGATGCCCTTTTCAAAAAAGGCTTGTGGTTGGAGGCGTATCTGCTCCTGAACAGTCTGGATGATGACATCATTGTCCACAAACCGCATCCCTTGCAAGTCTGATTTGAGCCTTCCGAACAGGTAGAAATCACTTGGGGCCAAATCAGGACTGTACGGCAGATGTGTTAGAAGGTTCCATTTCAATTTCCAGAGGGTTTCCATTGTTGTTTTGGCCATATGGGGGCATGCATTGTCTTGAAGGAAGGCTACTCACTTCCACCTTTCTTCTGCTTGGATTGGACCTTTTCCTTCACGTCTGTTGCCAGGAAGTCTAAGTAATAAGCTGCACTGACTGTTCTGACATCTGTCAGAAAGTCTACATGAATAACCCCCTGCCAGTCCCAGAAGAACGTTGCCATCACTTTTCCTGCCGAACAGCTCCTCCGCGCTCTCTTGGGTTTGGGAGAGCTGGGATGACGCCACTCGCGTGATGACTCCTGGGACTCAGGAATGAAGTAGTGCACCCACATTTCATCAGTGGTCACTACAGACTTCAAAAATGCATCACCTTCATCTTCAAACTGCTGTAGGAGACGACTGGCAGCTTTCATGCGCACCATTTTGTTCACATCCGTCAAAGTGCGTGGTACCCACCGTGCATTCATCTTACGATAGTGCAGGTGGTATTTCATGATGTCTTCTACACTACCAACACTGATGAACAGCATTGCTCCAAGTTCCTTGATAGTGATGCGCCTATTCTCTCGAATAAGCAAATCTACATGATCAATGTTTGGCTCGGTTACAGATGTTCGTGAACAACGATCATGCTGTTCATTCTCCATGCGCTCTCTGCCCTCTCTGAAGCACTTATACCACTCAAACACATGGGTCCGTGAGACACTCTTCCCCATATTGTTGTCGGAGTCTGTGAATTTCAGCGGATGGGATGTTTTCTCCAACGAGGAATTTGATCACAATGCGTTGTTCCACACTCCACGGTACCTTCTGTTTGCTCATCACTCTAGCAACTCCCAGACAGGACTGAACAGGTTCTAACCCGAACAGGAGGGAGGGTGGAGGTTGTGGCTTCACTCTCTCAAGGTCGCACAACTGCTGCATAGTGCAGCTTGTTTACACACAAATCAGTCCCAGTCATATTTGAACCACCTTGTGTGTGTGTGTGTGTGTGTGTGTGTATATACATACATACACACACAGATCAGTTTTCGTCTCTTTTGGTTTCAGAGGTTTTTTTATGTGTTTATAATTTTAAACAACATGTTCACATTTGTATTCTTGAATATCTTCATGATTATTCTAGTATCAATACCAGAATATGTAAAGCTGGACCATTTTGATTTTTGTATCTGTTGTGAGCTTTTGTTGGTGGAGTTAAGTTTTTATTCTTGTTTCTTGTGAATTATACATTGATAATAATGATTATCTTTTAGTGCTCATCTTATGATTTGTAGTTCATTACTTTTACTTTCTGGGGTGATTGGGTATATATTCATCCCAGTTAATTAAGCAATTCATTGTGGATTTCTTATGTTTGCATGGATGGCACAAGCTGTTATGTATCATTAGGTTGGTAGCGGCAGGTTTATGGTATATGTCGAATGTTAGTTAATTATGTTGGTTCAAGATGGTTAAGTCTAAATAATTTAGTTTGTGGTGTATTTCCTTCTCGACAGTGGGTGTACTGAGCTGAAGTCAGTTCGAGTATTATCTATGTTTGAAGTGCATGTATCTCAGACAATTAATATGTAATCTACATATCTACGGTATTCAAAAATGTGGTATTCTTTTAGGATTTCAATAATTTTTGTATGTTTTAAGTACTGTATAAATGTTTTGGCTTGAATGGCAGGGGCGAGGGCCACCATCCCTAAACCATCATTTTGTTTACTGTATTGGTTATTGAACTGTAAGCAATTTTGTTCCAGAATAGTATTTAGTACAGTTATTAGTTCATGTTTTATGTTTGCACATATTTGGTTGTTACTGTTAAGAATGTTTTTGATTATATTAGATATTTCTACTATCACTAGAAATAATACTATTAAGCACTACTCAGAGATGAGTGATGAGCTTCACCCCCTAGCACCTTTAGCCCCACAGAAAGAGCCCCAGTGCCCATTGGGTAAGAGGCTGGGTGGGCCCTAGAACTAACCTTGCCCCTGCCAGGAACCAGCCATAGCCAGCTGCTATAGACTGTGCTATGCCAGCTCCTAATTAAGTCACTTAATCAACAGAACAGTCATCACCACAGAAAAAAATGTTGCATAAAATTCTTATTACCTTAACCCAGTCAATATTTTCAAGCCAATTATCCTTTATTTTTCCTTCCTTTTTCCAATGATAATTGCCTTCAGTATCGAAGTGTCCTTCTTCTAACTCTTCTTTCATATTGAATGGTGTAATTGCAACTTCACCATCAAAACCAACTGCTCCCTCTTCTTGACCTAACCGTAAATAAATCAAAATTCTTAGAACTGTAACTAACAATATTCATTGATCTACGGCACTTTCAAATAGTTAAAAACAACTAAAAATATATTTAAAAACGCACCTTCAATTTCACCTTCTGATAAAATGTCGTAAGCTTTTCCTTCACCATCGTCATCTTCGTCAGAATCAAGGGAATTCTTTTTGTCACCTGTTTTAATTTTTGTCCCAATATCTGCCCAGTCTTCCTCGAGCTGATCTTCTAATTTTCCTTTTGGCATTTTTAACACAACAAACGTGTACAACAACATATACAACTTAATACAGCGAGATATCGTGACGCGTATTACACACGTACTATGTTCTGTGACTTGTCCTACGTTCTATATCGCATTGAGTTACGTCCCCCTGGTTGGACGGGTTGAATTCGCTGTTACTGGTCTGCGTGTAATAATCCGTCTTGTACGGCGATATTTGGAATTTCAGAAGTTTGATACGTTGTTTGCCAAAATATTCGAAGTATTCAGTAGTTTTTATGCAATTACCTGCATCTATAGTAGAGGGAAAATAAATACAGATAGAGTTAAAGAAAAAAACATGGTAAGTTTATTCCTCGTAGGTTATGTTGTAGCGTATAAAAAACTTTAGTTGCTCATTCTTAAGCTAACCTTTCTAACACACTATGGTGTGAAGAGTTACCTTGATCCACAAATTTAATCCGTGATAATTCGACATTTTGTTTAATATATCGTGTCAGTCACAACCTTCCAGTTTGGACAGTGTGGCAATAAAATTGGTTACCACGTCTGTTCACCCCCATCACAAGGATTTTATGAGTTTGAAGTCTTGATAGTCTAATGAAATTACAGGAAGATAGTGTAGAAGTAAACAGGCTAGGATAAGTATGTAGTCGAGAGTTGTAATAAGGGATACAGAAAAAGGGGAAGCACAATAGACCACTGTAGGTTGCGGTGCAAGGGCCGAGGTCTACCCCTCATACATTCATTCATTCAAGGGATGCAGAATGAGATAATTAAAAAGAGAAGTATACAAATAACCGTTTGCAGATTATGTATAAAAATATGATGACAAATAATATATCCCATAATGGTGGTTGTGCTGGAAATAGCTGGGTTTGTGGTCTTGAAAGGAAAGGGCTAGAATAGGAAGTTGATAGAATTTTCCGTCCGGTGCGGCAATAGAGGTCACATCACTTTTATTATTCTTGCCTTACATGTTTTGGTTTAAATAAACCATCATCAGAGGCACTTTTTATACAGCTGGAAACACTGTTAATTAAGCTGGTTTGGTGTTACTTTCAATGTGTTATGATAATACGAAATATACATTTGTGAATAAGTTTTAGTTACGACGGCACTCGTATAAAAACATACACATGCAGAATAAGTGAGTATGCCAATAGGCTATACGCAGCACAGGAATTATCACTGTTTCCCCACAGTAGATTTCTTAACCAGCTTAATTAACAGCATTTCCTGCTGTATAAAAAGTGCCTCTGATGATGGTTTATTTAAACCGAAACGTCTAAGGCAAGAATAATAAAAGTGATTTGACCTCTATTGCCGCACTGGACGGAAAATTCTATCAACTTTCTAATTTAACAGTGCAGCGGACCAAAATGAGACAATTTAAGATAATAGGAAGAACTAGTTATGGAGAGACACAAGAAGGAAGTTGAGAAGTGTGATAGGACATCAAAGAACCTTTTCAGGAATGACAGGCGGCACACGTTCGGCCACCGTCAAGAGAAGTAACAAGAAAGAGGACACAAACCTATTTGGTTTATAAATTCTAACTTAACTAACAAAAATCAAACAATTTTAATATATCAACACAGCCGCTGTAGTTGAAACAATTGGATTTTGTGTGTATCCGTTTGTATATTATCAACATTGTATGTGTAATTTAACGCTCAGAACATCTATTGTAATAGTAGTTTCCAAACTGTATTGATGTCCCCATGAAGATGGTCTCTAAGGACCGCAACATGTAAGGGCATGAAGAATTGAAATAAGAAAATTATTCACCAGTCACACTGGATGGAACTGTTTTATCTTTTTTATAATATTGTTAGTGTGACTGACCAGAATGAAACAACTAAAAAAAATTAGACTGAGTGTTGGAGAGAATATTTGGATCGAAGACTGATGAAATAATAGGAGGTTGTAGAAAACTGCATAATGAGGAGCTTTACAACTTGTACTCTTCTCCAAATGTATTTAGAATAAGCAAGTCAAGGAGGATAAAATGGGAGGGCATGCAGCATGTGTGGGAGAGAAGAGAAATGCATACAGTCTTTGAGTGGGAAAGCCAGAAGGAAGGAGACCAGTAGACAGACATAGATGTAAGTGAGAGGTTAATTTTGCAAGAAGTTCTGGGAAGAACTTATTGCCTACTTTCATTTGATATGACATGGACTGTAACGAAAATAACGGGTTCAACAAATCTTTTGTTGTTGCATGCATATTTGTTGCCACAGGCATGTTTTCCAAGCCATTGCCCAGCAACAATAGGGAATGTAGGCTAATAGCAGATCAACTGTTGAGGTGGCATTTTCTCTGTAGCTTGACCCAAAGTCATATAAAGAGGACAACTGTGCTCAAGAATTAGTGGGGGCTACACAGACATGTAGACAACAAGGTAATCTCATAAGCCTCCTTTTATTTTTTTCAAAATAAGAGGCTCAAAATGAACCTTACAGAAATAGGATGAAATGATGTGGATTGGATTCATCTGGCTCAGGGTACATACCAGTGGTGGGCTTTTGTGAACCTAGTAATGAACAGTCAGGTTTCTTAAAATATTAGTAAGTTCTTGAGAACCTGAGCAGCTGGCAGTTTCTGAATGACCCAGCTCCATGGAATTGTTTGTTGGTTGGTTACATATTTCAGCTCCAAGAAATTGTGTCAGTTTTCGGGCCTTTCTGAAATGTGTTATAGCTGAAGTCTGTGTCTGCTGTTGGACAGCAAATGGCGATTCAGTGTGTGGTGTGGGGAGGCATATGTGTTAACCCATTGATGCTTGAAGTTCACCTAAAGAAAAAGATTTAAAAATTCACTGTCTGCCACATAGAAAACTGCCTTGGAGTTGTCAGTTTCTCACTACAGGCTTAACAGCAACAGTGATTTGTATCATTACTGTTTATTGTAATATTAATATAAAATTTACAATTACTTGGTTTGGGCCACATGGTATCAAAGCACATTACACCTCCTTTATCACAATCACCGAACAAGTTTGGTCAGGTGTTAACCCATCAGTCATGTGACTGAGTTTGAATCTCAGCTCTGAGTGAGATTCATGGCATTGAGAATCAAGATTATAATCTTCTGAGATATGATGCCATGTAGTTTGGTAGATGGATACCAGCATTACTGAGATGGAGGCAGCAGGTTCCCCTGAAATGTGTACCGAACTGCATGGTGTCATATCCCAGACAACTGTTACATGTCTTGGGTGGGGTTGCCATTTTCCTCAGTCCCTCTGACAAGTGCCAAAAGTGTACCTCAAATTAAGACATGATCACATCTTTCCACATTCATTCTGATTTGTTATTTATTAATCATCAAAGCATGTGAAAGTATGTAATCTGAGTTACTGCAACATTGTTAAATAAACCATAAATATACACCTTTTCACAAAAATCATCATCACCTCATAGTTTGTGTGTTATGTAAGGCCGCGCCATAGCTCAAGCGGGATTTGTGGTGGACAAAGTGGCACTGGGGCGGGTTTTCTCCAAGTACTTTGGAGTCCCAATCTTCATTCCACCAAATTCTCCATCATCATAATCACCAGGGGCAGGCTACAGTAGGCCAATTAGTGGCCGCCGTGCTGAGTGGACCCATTTGGACTCCACCCCCCACTAAGCAAAAAAGTTTGTGTGTTATGTCTGCTGATGGGTAGATCATCACAGAATTTTCTTTCAGGAAAATGGAAGGAGGCAAACGACACGAAAGAGGCCCATTAATAGCTATTACACTAACAGCGAGCAGAACTCACAGCGTGTTAATTTTAGCAATTGGCCATATCGTGAAAAAGTTGCACTGCTAAAAGCTCTGAAAAAATATGGTCATTATGATATGGTAAACGTGTGCAAGGCTGTACCTGGCAAGAGCAAGGATCAGATAAAGGCAGCAATTGATATGTGGTGGAAGGCAGCACGTGTTGCAATGCTGGCTTCAGCTGGTGACAAGCAGAGCAGGGATGGGCTGAAACATGTACCTAAGAGGGGGAAGGGTAGACCATCAGGGTCTTCAAAAGGTTTCTCTACAGAGAAGGCTCCTATTGATCAGTGGCTACATAAGTTGGAGGAGAGTCAGCCTGCATGCAGCTGTTCTGAAACAAAGCTTCTACAAAAAGCACTTCTCTACATCTCCAAATATGAAAATCATCCATCACCACAAAAGTGTAATGGAGTAGATTACAGGTAACTAGCCTCACTCTTCCGTGTGAGATTTTAATATATTTAAGTCTCTAGCTGCTGTATTTTCTTTTAAATGTGCCATCTTAACCTCATATAGAACCTAACTGTATGCATCACCAGCTTTAACATTAGAAAATTTCATCCCCTCCCCCATGTATTTGTTTCATATAATTGTCATTGATATGATTTGATCTACTGTCATGTATATATTCCAATTTTGTATTATATTTTATATACACATGGTAGGTTATGTAGTTGCAGTGATGTGTAGGGTTTCATATACTTGGTTTATTGTTGTGGATTTATATGCTCTGTTCTGTTGACTACTTGCTAATTTAGCAAGCTTGTGGTGTGACAGGTTCTGTATCCAATGGCTTCGGCCTTGTATGGATGTGCTGGAATATGTAATAAATACAATACAATACAAGAAACTACAATTATTTCCCAAAATAGAATTAACCATTTCATATCCATAATGGAGAGGCATTGTCTGTGTGAAGTAGGAACTGAATTTTTAGATATTTAGATGCATTTCAGGCTGTCTTGTGGGATATAATGCCATGTAGTCCGTTTAAAGTCAATTGACGTTTCAGAGGCAAAAACATATTCCTCCACGTCAGTTGACTTTCAGCAGACTAAATGGCATTATTCCCAGAAAATAGAACTCTTCATAACCACTGCAGTGACCCTCAAAATCTTAAATATTCTTAATTTTCAGCAGCAAAAGGAGCTGAAATTTATGAACTAATGTCCACAGCATTTCATAACTGTGATTATAGTGTATAACATTCAGTGTAGAAAAATGCCATGAAAGAAACAACACTCTTTATACCATGTAGAAGTGGAAGCCATAACTGTTATCATATTTACTGTTCGTTAGGGCCACACCATAGCTCAAGTGGATAGTCACTCTCTTCCCACCGCAGCGGCCCAGGTTCAATCCCGGGTCTGGTCAAGTGGGATTTGTGGTGGACAAAGTGGCACTGGGGCAGGTTTCCTCCCTGTACTTTGGCTTCCCCTGCCAATCTTCATTCCACCAATTGCTCCACAATCACCCTCACCTATCATCTGGGGCTGGTACAATAGGCCAGAAAATGGCCGCAGTACAAGGGACTTAGTCCCACTCCACTAGCAATAAAAAGAAAAAAATACTGTTTGTTGCAGCTCAAGACATTGTAGGACATTTAATATTGGCCATGTCAGCAATGTTAGCTATCCTGACTGAGGCTTTTTATGATTAAATGGCCCATGTTTGCACTGAAACCATCTTGGGTGACAGCCACATGATGATTGATCAGAAAACCAACATCTTGGAGACATTCTTTTGATGGAATTACAGATCTCTGATATGGTGATTTTTACTTCAGTTATAATGTGGCTAATCACCTGAGAAGACCTCAGTGGATTTATTTGCTATGAAAGCTACCAGTCTTACATGATGTTTGTTTGTAGAGCAATGTATGAATACCTGTACTGCATGCTGAGTGGATACCCAGGGAAGACGCTGAACCCTGAAACTGCAGCATATGTCCTTGACAGTCTTAATGACTTGGCATTGGAGATTCGAGAGAGAGGAATGCAGAAAGAGACATTCTTCTTAGATGTTGTCCAGAGAATTTATGGTCAGCTTCGTCAGTATGCAGGAAAGACAAAGACAGAGGTTTGTACAGTTGAATAACTAAAAACTGGAATGATAGAAGTACTCAGTTCATACTTGTTACTACTCTTCAGTCCATAATAACTGAGCTGAAAAATGTTTTGCATCACTTATTTTACAAAGTGTTATGGAACTAATTTTCCTTTTCTTTACCCATAGTCTGATTTAGAACCCACCTCACCAGAAGCAGCCTTTAAGAACTTCATGAAAACAGTGGGTGTAAACCCACTGAATATACCCATGAGTCTGCTGAAGAAATAGAAGGTCATGCTGGTCACTGTGAGAAAAAGTTGCATTTCTGTCGCACTGACAATGCATTTCTGAAGTGGTGCCTGTTTTCGTTTTTAATGATTATTTATTTATTATAAGTATACTGATACAGTAATTTCTAAGAATAAGAACTATGAACCATTCTGCTATGATTTGAAACTGTCTGATCTTATGTAAAGAAAATACAGAATACAGTCATGTGATTGAGTGACTATAGATGGGGTTTGAATTGGTAACTGGATTTATTGAATTGAATCTAAGGAATATTAAATGACTTTGCAGTGGAGAAAGTTGCACTGCAAGAAATTCAGTTTGTACTCTTCATCAAAGACTGTAAAAGTATAAAGTATACATATAACAGGCGAGTGAAACAGTGAATTATGAGGGGCAGTCAAATGAAAACGGGTCAGAAGCCAAAACATATTAAAGAACATTTCTTACCTCAAAAGTATTCTCCAGAACTGTTAATACATTTATCCCATCCTTGAAAAAGCTTGTGGGCTATCTACGGAACCTCGTCTTTACCAAGCCACACAGTCTTCGTCCGTTGCAAACCGATGTCCACGAATGTCTCTCTTCAGGTCTCCAAAAATTTGAAAATCACATGGGGAGAGATCTGGGCTGTAGGGGGGATGTTGAAGCACTTCCCAACCAAGTCTCTGTAGTGTATTCCCCACAGAGTTGGCAGTGGGGGGCGTGCATTATCATGAAGAAGGATAATGCCGTTCGATAGCATTCCAGGGCGTTTTGACTTTATGGCATGTCTAGTTTCTGCAAAGTGTCTTCATAGTGCTGTGCACTGATTGTGGCCCCATATTCGAGAAATTTGACAAGCAGAGAGCCCTTGCAGTCGAAGGTCATTTTACCAGAACCTGTGTGTATGGCTTTGGATTTTTTCGGTGGGGGAGAATTCACGTGTTTCCACTGTTTGCTCCGCCATTTGATCTCGGGTTCAAAATGGTGGCACGAAGTTTCATCCCCAGTGGCAATACAGGACAGAAAAGCACACACTTCCTCATGGTATCGTTGCAAGTGACCCAGTGATGCAGCCATTCTCTGAGTCTTCTGTTCCTCCATGAGTTGATGTGGAACCCACTGTGTGCAGATTTTGCATTATAGCAGGTGTTTTGTCACAATGGCGTATACGGAACCATGACTTATTCCCATCAAAAGACTAATTTCTTCCACAGTGATCCATCGGTTTTCCCACATGACCATCCAATGCTGCAATAACATCAGGAGTGATGACACGATGAGCCTGTCCTGGGGGAGCATCATCTTGCAGTGACACACGTTCCTCTTGGAAACTCTTATGCCATGCCAGCACACGCGAACGTGACATGCTGTGTTCGCCGTAAACGATATGCGACGATGAATTTCTTGTCCTACTCCTCCAGCAGTGAAAAAGCGCACTACACTTCACTGTTCTTCTTTACCTGCCTCCATTACTGATGTTGGGCGACCACATGTAGCGCTAACCTTACTTCCAGCACAATAAACAAACAACTAGTGTGCAAGGGCACGTCACTGTGCTTTACCAAGTCCCCACCAAATGTTATACCATAAGCAAATTCCAGTGTTACCAACTTGCGCGCCGTGAGAGTTACACATGGTGACCCGTTTTCATTTGACTGCCCCTTATATAAATTAAATAATTAAGATTTTGTTTAATTCTTCCCTTATAATAAATAAACCTTAAATTCACATGCAACTCTTCACTGTGATATTCAAATTGGTGTATGAAATCGGAAATGTGAGGCCTGTACTGAATTAATAGACAATATTATGGTTTTAGTTTCATGTTGTTACTATTTTATATATATATATATATATATGTGTGTGTGTGTGTGTGTGTGCGCGCGCATGTGTGTTTTATATATCACAGTGACGAGTCTGTAATATGAATACGGTGGAAAGTTTATTAAAACTATTTTTGCATCAGACAATAGAAGAAAAGTTAGAGATTAAGAAAACTAGGCACTTTCAACCAAAAGATATGGAAATAACATCACAGCAATAAATAACATTTAGTACATAGTGGTTGTATTTGTACCAGGAGGGCTAAGACACTTTGCCAGAGGTGACGGGGTACGTTCATTTAAAATGCTGTCATCTAACAGAATTGCTAAAAGGATACCAACATAAACATTAACACAAATTTTCACCTCTTTCCTTGAATATGGGCATTCAGAGAGGTGTAGATTTTATTTTGCTCAGAATCCACCTGTTGAGGTGCTTACAGGTTGCCATTGTAAAAGTGCATAATTTTCAGAGACCTGTTACCATACGTCATTTCTAATTTCTGAATTAAGTGACAGTGTTATCATTCATCTCACAAGTATCCATCATGTTATTGATTATGGAAAAATTGGAAGTATGATGGTATGGTCTCCAGTGCCAAGTTCCATCATCTGTTCAGAGGTTGAAAAGAGGACAGACAGCAGGGTGATTTCAATAGCTTACCTTGTTTCTTCAAGAAAGGAAAGCAGGCCAATAAAAATAAGACATTTTAAGCAATATAATTATTTTATTTACAAGGATACAAATTTTATGTTACATAAGCAGAGGAAAGACTTATGTACAAGATGAAAAAAAGAAAATAAACATAAGCAACTGGGCAGAAGAATTGCAAAGGGGGAAGTCAAATGTGGACAGTTTAGGCATGATGTACTAATGCCGTCATATCAGTCGATACTGTTTGCACTCATCATGGTAAGAAAGCTGTTGCTGTCCAAGCAAGTATATTCTTCCAGCACCTGAATGGCTTGTGTCACTTTCACTAGTGGAAATATTTTACCGTACCTCCTATAGATGTTAAAATTCTACAGAATCTTTGAAAATCATAAATATGTATTGGCTTTAGATATTTGTTTGCTATAAATGTTTGTTTTTCTGATGGAAAACACTGTAATTTGGTCTGGACATACTTAGCCAAGCTATTTAAACTGGCATTCAACACCATGCAATAAATCTGTTATTGTCATAAACCATATTTTTCCTTATCTGATCCCCACACAATCTTCACAGTATAAATATGATTATATTTCTAGAATTACATATTCAATCTCTCAATAAAATGTTTCCACACACACACACCAGTCTCCAGTTTGTTTCTTACAAAAATAATGACCTTTGAACCCAAAAACTGCATTGTCCCCACTACTTTGAGTCCTTAACAGGAAAAGAGATATTAGATTACAATCATAATGCAAAATTATATTTTTTATCAGTTTTGTATTATTTACAGAAAAATATGAAAGTCTTACTTGCATGGAAAAAAGAGGAGTATTATTAAGTCACCTGATTGTCAGTTTGAGAGACAGTGGATACAGTTAATGTGTGAAGGACACTCTGCAGTCTCTCTCTTTAAAGTATTTCCTTACAAACACTGGATGAATAGTATGCTGAACTGGCAGGACAGGAGAAAGCTTCTGTAAACGACCTCAACTGCCTAAGCACAGTCTTCAGTCTGAAAAACACAATGTCCAAATTTGTTCAGTTAATAAATCACTGTAGTGAATAATATTTACATTTTATTACAAGAAAACTTCGTTTATTTGAACATGGAAGAAGAAGCCAATCACTAGATCAGCAAGAATGACTGATAAGCATGTGTAAACTTCATGTGCTGAGACCACAGGTGAACGAAGCAGTTTTGCTGAGGTAAGAGATGCTGAGATAGAGTAAAAAAAAGTAAAGCTATCCCTGTAACAGGCCATGAAGGCCCATAGGGTTGTGAGACGTTGAGGGTCCCACATTATCTAGACAATCGGCTCAAAGATGGCAGTAAGGTTGTCAGCCTTACACGCCAGCTGCGCTTTACTCCCCAGCAAAATTCATTAATTAATTCCTGGTACTCATTTCTGTTAGAAGCTGAGTCAACCCCTGGGCCATAGTGCAGCCGGAAGGATTAGGTATATTGAAAAATATCCAGTTACCTCATCAGGACTTCAACCCACAACATTTTGGCTTGTAGCATAGCCTGTCAACCAACTACGCTACCGTGTGCCCCCGCTGAGATAGAGACAGACACCTTTTACCAGACATTGAATCCAGATGCCTATTGCAAGGAGCAGAAGGTGACATTCTATATTCATGTGTTAAGTGAAGCTGCAGACAAATCAGCATGGCATAGTTTGTAAGCACTGTAAGGTAAAGCCAAATAGCAAGTGGAACTAAACTTTATTGTGACTAAACACACCAAATTATTCATATGGGTAATATAGATAAGGAAAGGGGGTAAACATGGAGTGACCTTGTTGATCATGATGGCAGATTAAGTTAGAATTTAAGGAACATTAATAGCTATACAAATAAAGCTTAGATTAGTGCCCACAATATATTTATCTGGTATAGGGCCATCAGCAAATTCCTGTAGCAAGCATTCCACTCTATAATGCGAGCCTGTAAACCTTTGTGTAGGCACAGTGAGCATAGTTTCAATAAGGGCACAGAACTACATTATTACTAGAATTAAGGCCCCTCTGTTGATGAAAACCCCACACCAGTCCTATGAGAAAATGAGCCCCCAAAGAGTGAGAAATGTTCCTGCTACCAAAATGGTAGTCAAAGTCACATTGCAACTGAGGTCGGTCAGTCAGTCAGTAAGTCTCAATAGATCATTGAAGGTCGCAGTGTGAGGGCCAGTTTTATGGCTCACCCCTCATACTCATACTCAAGTCTTGGTGTCAAGCCCCACGAGATATTTATTACTGTTTGACAGTTACGGTCTTGTTTTTGTGGGGGCGCCCTTTCTCATAAAAAAGGACGGGTCCATCTTGTATATGCTGCTGGCCTTTGCCAGCGCAGTCTTTCTCAGGTCAAAGTCCCTTGGTACTCGCGACCATATTTTACTGTCTCAGATTTGAGATTTCCCTTTTTGTCGCCTCCTACGACTTTGAACATCTTCCTGACAGAACCTTTCAAACAGTCTTCATTGCTTCTTATATAGGCTCAGCACAGACTACATAGAAAACATGGCCTCTATTGTTGACAAGACTTGTTTACTACTTGTTGCCTAGCAATGGAAAGCCCTTTTCCCATTGTTGGCGAAGAATTTTTCTTCACATGAACATGTTTACCTAGCTGTTCCCTGGCAACAGATAAACACTTTACAATATGAATGGTACTGTCTTTTGAGATATAACACCACATAATCTAGCAGTAGTTTGCTTTAGTTTTGTAAGAACATACTGCCTCCATCTTCAGGGTCAAAAAGTGAGCCCAAGCAAGCTGCTATCTGCTACTTACTCTGGCTTCTGAAGATGGAAGCAGCATACTCTTGTCAACTGACAGAAAATGTCTACCAGACTACATGATGCCACATCCCAGAATACAGTAGCCTTCAACCCTTTGGCTGTTCACGAACAAAAAGAATTTATTGTTTTCCTAATTATCAACAAACTTTAAAAATCTGACTTCTACTTTTTGAGTGCTGTTTGTCAGTTATCACATGACAAATGCAAGTAGCAGAATGAGCATAAAACTGCATGTTCTTTTATGAAGAAACTGACATTTCAGTGTTTCAGTTAAATATTCCACAGATGGAACATGGGGATATCTTTTTTTAGTGTCACTTAACAATGCTCTCAGTAACAAGACCACATAGCATTGATGACAGGATAATTGAAGGATGTGAAGCAGTTGGGGGAATGAGAACTGGCAGGGGAAACTGAAGTATTTGGAGAAAACCTGCCCCAGTGCCACTTTGTCCACCATAAATTCCACATGATTTGACCTCAGATTGAAGTATGATATATCTTTCTCTTGTTCAAGCCATATGGCAATGAAAATAGTGCACGAGACATCTCAACAGAAACAGCTGAAGAAAACGACTGTCTTCTGGGATGTTACAGGAATTTACAGACTTTTGGAAGAATATGCTGCCACTATCTTTAGGATATGAAAGTGATCTTCATATCACAATAATTATAAGGTTTAATAATGTGACATGTCAATGCATTGCCAGGCAACGGATTGGTAAACAAGTTACCGCGAAAACAGATCCTTGGTAAACAGTCCATTGCTAGGTTATGCAACAATTCTCAGAGCAGAAGAAACAGTTTTCTATGTGGTCCATGCCAAGCAAATGCACAGAACAAAAGGATGTCTATTGCTAGACAACAAAGCGGTAAACATGGATCCTTAACAAAAGAAGACAGTGTTCTCTATGGGGTCCATGCAGAGGAGTCATCTTGAAGACAGTCAGTGCTACCAGTCAGTTCTCAGAAGGAGACAGCCATGAGAAGTTTGTAGTTGAAGAAGAATTAGAAGTCGACCTGTGAATGTGTGATTTGAAGACTTTATGTATGCTGTAATGCAGTGATATCTGGAGTGACAGTTATAGTTCCCATGTTAAAATCCGTTGCCAGGAAATGGATAAGGAGAACTTTGCAGAGCAATACCCACTGTTTAGATCTGTTACACTAGCAACAACTAGTTGCAGCAGATATAGAAGACTTTATTTATGTGTTATAATTCCAGTAATCTTGAAAGTGTTACAATTATTTATAGCTACAACTAGTGAATATCCAATACATAAGACTCACAAATCCAAACACACGTCTTTATAGTCACTCAAACATGTGACAATAATAATGATGATAAAAACGAAGGGATAATGATGACAAGACTTGCTGTCAATATATTCTTCACAGTCTACAAGGGTCTCCTTAAAATAAGAAACATTTGAGCACCCTGCCCATGCAGGTCACTGACAGGTTTCTGAAGGCTGAGAGCTGTCATCAGACCCTCTGCCACATCCCCAGTGTTTGCCGAGCCAGTGAGTGAACTGGTGCTCTGTCACAGTGCTTATAAAGAACCATGTCAATAACTAATCCCGCCATTTGGGAAGTGTGTCCAGTGATTTGATTTTGAACACGAAAAACATTTGCTCTGCCGAAATCCACTGCCAACTTGCCAAAGTGCATGGGGAAGGTGTCATGAATGAGGGGAATGTGCAAGAGTGGCGCTGTTTATTTAATCGGGGAAGGATATATGCACAATGAAGTGAGATCCGGATGCCCAGCTGTGTCTGCTTCATGACAACGCACGACCATACACTGCAGAAAAAATGACAAAGTTCTTGGAGAAATGTGTTTGGGAAAACCTTGACCATCCCCCCCTTCAGTCGTGACCTGGCATCATCTGACTTCCATCTTTTCCCCAAAAATTAAAGTTTTTGGGCAGCAAACAAATGGCAATTGATGAAGAAGTAAAAGAAACAGTCACGGATTGGTTAAATGGACTGGTGGCCAACTTCTATGATTAGGGGATTGTCTACAATGTCCGGACAAATGCCTGATTTGCAATTGAGACTATGCAGAAAAATAAACATATGTTGTATCTGGTAGTGACATTAAAATTATTATTTTGAAAAAATTTTGTTTGTTTGTTTGTTTGTTTGTTTACAACACAACAGTTCTTACTTTAAAAATTTTCCAATATGCTTTACTTGCTTTTCATTTGTCAATTTATTTTCTGCACTTCCTCATGAACATGGTAACCAATCTTCAGATTCCATAAAAGGCAGGGAATTGTTTGAGTCGTTGAGCAACTATCAGCTTCTGTTGAAGTTCTCTGCTCCATGAAATTAGTTAACCACTCAGTCACTTGTTTTCCAGTTTTCATTTAATCCCTTAATATTTTATCTAAAAGTGTTTTGTGGGTTCCTCGTTGCTTAATGTTCATTTTTTGCATATAAAAATGATGAATACAGTGGTAGGAACAGCATTAAATTTATACTGCAAAATAGGAAAATTAGAGAAGAATTCCCAAATAGGATAAAGGGTAAATAACAAGAATAAAACTTGGTCCATGGAAGAAAACAGGCTATTTAGAAGTGCCATACATACAAGGTCCGTATAAAAAGTATCGGGAAAAGTTCCGGGAAAATAGATTTCAGATATTGCTACAATGCCTCAAAATTCTTCAAAATACATCCCTTGTGCATCGATACACTTTTGCCAACAGCGTTGCCACGACACGAAGGCTCCCTGGTAGGCAGATTCCGGAAGGTCCTTAAGGGTCCGCGTGCAAGCCTCTTTGACGGCACTCAGGGTCCCATGATGGTGCCCTTTGAGGGAGGATTTCACTTTCGGGAACAGGAAAAAGTCTGCTGGTGCCAAGTCGGGACTGTAGGGGGGTTGGGGTACCGTCGTGATGCCGTTTTTTGTCAGGTAGTCAGTCACCTTGGAGCAGGTGTGACTGGGTGCATTGTCGTGATGCAATTTCCAATTTCTGGCAATGGCTGGCCTCACCCGATTGACCCTTCTCTTCATTCTTCTTAGCACTTCCAGGTAAAAAGTTCCATTCACTGTTTGCCCCTCAGGTACAAATTCGTAGTGGACCACCCCCTGGGCGTCGAAGAAAACGATGAGCATGGTTTTCATTCTGGATTTGCTCATTCGCGCCTTTTTTGGACGAGGTGATGCCGAAGTGTGCCATTCGGAACTTTGACGCTTTGTTTCCGGGTCGTACTCGAATATCCA